>NW_017536330.1:172756-195943 GCF_001853355.1 Bactrocera latifrons | reverse complement strand
TGATGTCAGCCTTTATTTTTACGAGGACATCAACCAGCTGGGCAGCGGCACCTTCCCAATTGAGGCACCGGACATTCCAGGTGCATGCCCTCAAATCATAGTCCTTAATTCGTTTGCCATGGTCGTCATCAAAAGGGGGGTTTCTCATCCGAGGCTGTTGAAAAATTTTCATTGGGAGTGTTTTTTTACGTGACGGGTCCCAAACCCTGCGCACAACCCTATGTAGGGGATATTCCGCCTTCTCACTTTAGCTCACCTTCAAACGGATGTTCTTAGGCTACCCAGAGGATACTTGGTCAATTACCGGAAGTCGTGAGCTGGTTGAGTCATATGTAAAAGAATCGTTTCTGGCCACTCCCAAGTGAATGGCGATCAGAAAACTTTCCTCACTTGTGAACTTCTACACATGACTCCATCCTCCTCCTAAGGTCAAATATCAGTTGTTATAATATACTTTAAAAAAAATTTAAATAGTTTCTCCATATAATAAATAACCACTATATAGTAATTTTATTCGTACTAAATGTTGGTTGTTTCAATTTAAATGCCCAAAAATTATTATTTTGTCCAATCTGGCCATAATGGAAAATGTTATAAAAAACGCTAATTTTGAGGTGCTCTCACACCGAAATAAGTTGAAAGAATTGTGTCAAATTTTGTCCTCGCGGCGCATATGGCGAAAGTGTYGAACCAATTGTATCTGCATTTTCCTTGTCCATCCTTTTTGATGAGTGAGTGTATACGTATGGTGAGTTGTGTTGATGTCATCAGCTGTGGTGAATTGAGCTGTCTTATTAGGGTGCACCAGTTTTTCCGCGTAGAGTGATTGGACGCTTAACTCATTTACACAAGTGGGTAAAACCAATCCACAAAGTACTTGAGAAGGAAGAGTATATTAATTTTTCGTGAAATATGATTTATTGTACAAAGACCCAGTATTATAATTAATAGTAGTACCAATAAGAATGGAGGCAGAAGTTATTAGTTTAACTCATACCGAAGGGCACAATGGTACATATAAAAGAAAGTCAAGATTGTCTGGTTCAAGTATTCTTTATTCCAAATTTGCTATCCAAGGTGGAGAGGGTGGTTAAGAATTACGATGAGTGTATTATTAATGAAAGCAAAATGGGTACTGCGCCTCTAGCAACTTTTCACATTGACTATGTAGAACCGAGAGAATTAACCACAAAAAAATTCCAAAAATTTATTAGTTGTTGTCGACAGTTTCTCGAAGTTTGTTTGGTTGCTCCCGGTAAAGTCAACAGATAGTGCATCAGTTATTGGTTGTTTAGTAAAATTGTCGATTATATTTGGTAACCCGAGGAGAATAATTTCATACAAGGACTGCGTTCACGTCAGAAGCAGAGTATTGCAAAGGAAATGGTATTCAGCTCTTACTCATAGCAACAGGCGTACCAAGATTAAATGGAAAAGTAGAACGTATTCATAAGATTGTAATTCCTATGCTAGCGAAATTATCACAAGAAAATCCATCTTAATGGTGTAAGTGCGTAGGACGGGTTCAGCAAATTACTAATAACCCACCCCCTATAAGTACAAAAGTCACTCCATTTAAAATTTTGACGGGACTAGATACGCGCAGTACTGATGATTTCGTATTAAGAGAGTTATTACGAAATGAGACGATAGAAGAAATTGATAGAGAAAAAGATAGTTTGAGCAAAAAGAGGCACAGAATAACTTTCAGAAACTGCACAAGAAAACTGTAGAAATTATAATTCTAAGAGAAGACCTGAAATTCAATACAAAATAAATTACCCAGTCGCAATTAAGAGAACTCAATTCGGACCGAGGTTAAATTTGAAACCTAAATTCTTGGGTCCTCATAAGGTGCCTGCTAGGTTTAAACATGGCAGGTATGAGGTAATGAAAATTGGAGACCCCAGACAAAGACAATCACAGTGTAGGAATACATGGACAAATGGAGTGATTCATTCGGGGCGAATGAACCATCAGAACGGCCGAATGTTGTATCAGTAAACTCGACCGTACGGTCAACAAGATCTCGTAGCAACAAAACGCAACTGTACCAAATACAGCAACCGTACCAAGTACAAAATTAACAATTCTGACTCGAACTAGATAGCCTACCCACGGACGCTCACAGGTCAAATTTGGGTTTTGAACTTAGCAGCGTGCGATTGTGTCCCTCGCTTTGAATACCTACGTTTACTTGAAAATAACAACAAAATGTGTAATTTTGGATTTAAACTATTAAACAGCATGTACTATTGAAAACAACACAGCTTTACAAATCAGATAAATAGTGTCTAAGTAAAACAACGAAAGTTTAAGTGACTGGTATGGTTATATTTAAAATAAACGTTTAAAAAAGAAAGGTACCTGTTTTAATGGCATTGAACCCACATATATTTGTCTTTTTTTATATATATATATTTTTTTATATATGTATATGTACTTCTGTAGCACAGAATGTACTTTCTGTAGCACAGTATATATTATATTATATATACATACCCATGTATGTATGTACTATATGTTCTTTTAGGTCACTGCACTTGCTGCTTGATTTAACCGGTACGTTTTTGTTGTTTGCTTATAACTTTGGTTTTGTCATTTGTTATTAACTTTTAGTTTTTTGTTGTCACACTTTTTCACATGTTCTTTTTTTTGAAATCTTAATTCTGTTTTGTCTTTATTTTGCCACAGTGCCTTTCTATATGGCTGGAAGGACGATGTACAAAACTCACCCTATTGTACACTCACAATTTTTTTTAAAGGGACAAATGCTCTAAATTCCAAAATAGTCGTACAAATATTTATTTAGAGCAAAATGCACTTAAGAATTATTACAAAGTGGGTTGGAAAAATTGGTTTTACACGTTAAATATATCGTATCGACAAAAAATGCGTGAGATCCTTTCTCGTTTCCTTTTGTTATAATTRGTATGCTGGATCGTGTTGTTGATGCATGTGCGTGTGTGTGTTAAAGTGCAGTGCTCTCTCGGCAGTTACATTCCCATAATCTAACCATGTAGTAATTATATACTTATGTGCATATAGTAAATGCTTAAATTCGCACTAACCGAAGCTCTTTTTTTTTTATTCCAAAACCATAATTCGCGTAATGAGGTGAATGCGTGCTTTTGGTTATGGGGTGATAGATGTATTTCGATGTGATGAAGTGATGTGAATATGAATGTGATGTGACGTCGCTACTCATTTAGTCACTGTTGTTTATTTATATATGCCATTAAACGAACGATTAGCATAATTGTTGCAAACATGATGTTGTTGAATCGCATTCGGCAAAGGCAATACCAATTCAGTGTAATTGGCCAAGCGACGCACATTTTATACAACTGCACACATCACAATTTCTATCTGCAGTTATGAACAATTCAATAAATGTTAAGGAATAAATCAAATACTTACATGTACACAATCTTACGTTATTTGACCTTACACCAGCAAATTGGAAAAGGTCATCTAAAAGCACATAAAAACACTAAAATAAAAAAGTAGTTATTTTAGGTTTTGCGCAGCTGTACATACCTGTGTAACAGGTTCACCTGAACTCTGTGTGACCTTTTCGCCAAGACTAATAATGCCTGCTGTAAACGCGTATCATCAATCAACAATTTAATTAATAATAATAATAATACCCAACGATTACCCTCCTCCCGCCCAACCGACGCGAGGGGCGCAATCCGCGAACGAGCGGAATTAGCCGTGTCATAAAAGGCAATTGAGTTTTAAGCGTTGCGATCTTAAGCTGCTCAGCTACAGAAACAAAAATTTCAGCAGTTAAAATTAAGAATTGTATTAAAGATTATAATATTTAAATTTTACTTGTAGATGAAATATTATTTTTTTTTTTAATGGTAAAGAGTGAGTCTGTTAGATTAAATGTGCTGGAATGAGAACTGAAATCATGAAATATGCGGCGGAATGGTTCGTTTAACTCGAAATTTGTTCTAGAAAATTTTAAAAGTAAAGGTCTAAACTGBBTGGTAGAGCGAGCGGGAATGTTAAAATTAATATCAGACAAGAGAGATGGGCTACAGACTTACCCACTGATGAGTTTTACAAGAAATATTATACCAAGCATTTCCCTACGACTAGCGAGTGTAGGGAGATTTATAAGCTTTTAAAGGGTTAGTGTAAGGGGAAAGATTTAAATTGGAATCCCAATGCAAATGATTTAAGACAAAAAGTAAAAATTGTTTTTGAACGGACTCTAGTTTCTCAGAATGAACTTGATAACAAGGGTTCCATACCACGGAGGCATACTCTAATATAGGCCTCACCAAAGATGTAAAAAGAATTTTTGTGGTAAGCGGATCTATAAATTCTTTAGACCAACGTTTACCAAAACCAAGAGCACCTTTAGCCTTAAAAACCATGGAAGATGTGTGAAGATTAAAATTGAGTTTGGTGTCCATAACTCTGGGAGTAACCCAGATCAGCAAAACTGTATACTTGCTCCAACCTAAAGTTTTGTATTACGTATGAAGTAGGGTCTACAGATCTACGTGAAAAGCACATCGTTTTACATTTTTTAAGGTTCAATGGCATGTCATTTCTAACACACCAARRAACTAGGTTGTTTAAGTCTGTTTGCAAYTGACATCTTTCGCTATTCGAGGTGAATGATTTAAAAAGTTTCACATCGTCAGCATACAATAAAACTTTTGAAAACTTAACAACAGATAATATGTCATTAATAAATAACAAGAACAGAATTGGTCCGAGATGGCTACCTTGAGGAACGCCTGAAGGAACATTGATTATGTCGGAAAGAGCATCGTTAAATATGACTTGCTGAATTATATTACTAAGATAAGAAGCAACCCATTTTAGAAATAAATATTGGTTGAAAACCAAGAAGATCAAGTTTATTCAAAAGAATTGAATGGTTTACTTTATCAAAAGCTTTACTAAAATCTGTGTATATAACATCAGTATTCTTATTCTCCCTAAAACCCGTTGATACATGTTGTACAAATTCAAGCAAATTAGTTATTGTAGATTTACGTAAACCGTGCTGAGAACAAGAAATTAGTGGAGAGATCCGGAAGGTTATGTCGTCTGTTATAATTGCTTCAAAAAGTGTAGGTATTGCAGACAACTTTGCTATTCCCCTATAGTTTTCAATAGATGGCCTAAATCCACTCCTATGCAAAGGATTTATAAATGACTTTTTCCATATGGATGGAAATAAGCCTTGCATAAGAGATGAATTAAATAGTTTTGTTAGGGGTTAGTATATATATTTGGCACATTTCTTAAGAAAGCACGAGGGAATCATATCTGGGTCATAATTATATGATTTTTCTAATATATTTAACTGATATAAGACGTCTGCTTCGGAAATGGTAGGTGCATTAATAACAGAAAGCGGACATAACTTGTGCTGTTGCGGAACATTTTTTGGAACAAATGGTGTGATTGTCACTGGACATACTAGACTTATATTTCATAGCTTACGGAAAATTAGAAATCCTGCGTTTGGAGTTGACGAAACCATGGATTACGTATAATATTATTTTTTACTTTATTTATATAATTATTATAACATATTTTGTTAAGTTCAGCAAATTGTCGGCGCAATTTAGAATATTTTGAATAGTCAGCAACTAAACCAGTTTTTTTTTTAAGCTTAAAAGCACGAGACTTTCTATTTTTTAATTTACATTATTCTTTCGAAAACCATAAATTATAACTAATTTTTTGAGTGACAACACACTTCGGAACATATTTTCCAAATAAGTTTAAAATAGTTTCATTAAAGTGGGAAGCACTAAATTCAATATTGCCACTGTAATCTGGCCAAGTTACTTTAGAAAGTTCGTAATTAATCTTCCTAAAATTAGCTGTCGCAAAGTTTAACCGAAAACAAAAAACAAAGGCCTTGTGTATCATTATGAGCAAAGTTAACATTTGATTATAAATAGTCACCGAATTACTGTTTGTTAGTTTTTTGTATTCACGGAATTTCTTCTGCGGGCTACAGGGGGCTTATCACGTTTGTGCTCGAATTTGCGCACAAATACTCCAGAGGGCCAGAATGAGTTGTCAAGTATTAATTGAAAACTGTCAGCGGATACGTCAATCTTAAACGACGAAATATCCCGGTTTTACTTGAAATTAAATTTGCGGACGTCTGTATCTGCCGTTGTTAATTTCGAGGAGATGTAACTTATTATATCACCGACTACGGTATCCGCAGCAAATCTCGAGACAAAAATTGCCTTTTTCCGCGGTATAACAACTAAGTTTTTATTATCTGACTTGTAGGTATTTGGAAGCGGATTTTGAGATGTTTTCCGCGTACCGTGTTCAGTAGCAGTTTTCTCTTCTGAGCAGACGGAACCTTCTCTCCTTGAGGACAAGGGGATGAGAGATTAATGAGGTCAATAGTGGGTGGAGGCATTCTTTTTAAGGAAGATACAGTAATATCTTCATCAGACGTTTACGTTTAGATGAAGTTTTTGGATTCTCTTCCTGAGTATTAAGGCATTGAAACGATTGAAACAGCGTTGTATAACGCCTAAATTTTTCAGTAAGGGTTTCAAGATCACGACCAATTTCCTTGAAACCATTKCGCGCCTGCTTAAAAACTTTAAACAATTCAATTTCAGTTGGCCTGCATTTTAAGCAAGACCACCGCAATCCCTTACTGTCAAGAATAGAATCCAAGATCCTACCTGTCAGTCCAGCACATTTAAGATGGGCAAGCCCATCACAAAGCCTTTCACAGAGCAGTTCGGAAAGTTACAAGTCATAATGAACAAAAACAATATTAAACAAAAATATAAAGATGTTAAATAATAAAAGTAAAAAGAGCAAAAAATAATAATAATATATTTGTAACAAATGAATGTAACCAATGTAGCGAGCAGTTTGAGATGCACTGCAACGCACGAAAAGTAAGAAACAGCTGTGGACAAAGATGGAACCGAATAAAAACAGGAGAAAAATTTAAGTTAGCAATGTAAATTAACACTAACAATTGCACTATTTAAAATGTAGCACAAAAACAAATTGAAAATGACTCGGCACAATAAATTTAAACTAGCTAACACAGAATAAAAGTAAATTCACAATATAACACTGATACTTATCTTAAAAGATCAATTAATCCAAATATTTTCACAATTAAGTCTTGAATATAAATTAAATAAATTCGACAGAGCACCAAAATTCACAACTGAGCACGAGAAGGGTTGCCATTATATTTAAAAATTATAAACTTTACTCTAATTCTTAATTTTGGCTGTTGAAGTTTTTGTTTCTGTAGCTGAGCAGCTTAAGATCCCAACGCTTAAAACTCTCTTGCCTTTTATGACTCGGCTAATTCCGCTCGATCGCGGATTGCGCCCCTCGCGTCGGGTGGCGGGTGGAGGGTAATCGATGGGTATTATTATTATTCGAATGCGCTGTATTTCACACAAAGGCTCCCCCAAATCAAACAGCATACATATGTCGAATTCTTTCATGATATTCGTAGGACCGACGATTTTTTAGTAACGCCATTATCTGCATCTTAAATTTTTCTTATTGAACTAGTCTGTGAATCTGTTACTATTTGTATCAAATTTGAGTTGATTGCAATTTCGGACATTGAATGCTAGTACAAGCTATAAGATTTACCGAGGAAATATGTGTAGCTGCATAAAGTTTAAATAGCATATCAAATACATGTGACATCTCTTCTCCCAATAATTTGATTTTTCTTGTTCTGAAAATATTCTAATGGTAATAAATAAAATATTTCCAATAGACCTGACACTCTTGAAACTATTTACGATGCTTCAAATTTTTCTTCGAAAGGCGATTCAATGGCGTTCCATTTTTTAAAATTTCTTTTTCAATTGGGGTAATTACAAAGTGTCATAAAGCATCGTAAAATCATATAATCATAAATTTTTATAATAGTTTTAAAAATTTGTTGTTGGATTGCATACTAAAATAAGTTTACGCAAATACAACTCTGAACGCTATGTTTTCGGATTGTTATAACTTATACAGCCGTGCTCCTAGTTTCACCTTTCAATTTCACAATGTGATTTTAACAATTTCCTGTGAAAGTGAATTCGTGTGCTCCCAATTTCACAAACTTGGTTATCGATATTTGCCCATTGTTTCCTCATTCTAAACAGCTGACAAGCATCTGAGAGGATTTTATTGAAAATTTATAAATATTGTAAAATGCCATTTATTTTTTCAATTGCTTGTTTTGAAGCCAAAAGAAGGCGTGTAATTATGGAAATTAGTCGTAACAGACATCTGAGGAATGCCTCTAGCATTCTTAAAATTTCTGAATAACGGTAAGTTAAATTCAACAACGTATTTGTGCCCATAATAATAGTGGCGTGTTTATTCAGTCGTTCCGTCTAAGTAAGGAGTTATTTTTATTTGTTTTAAATAAACTAAGTCCCCATTTAAAGCCATCGARKCTRTCCCACTCAATCCAATTGGCTGCTGTCCTTCGCTATCTGGCCATTGGTTCCTACCAATTGGCAATAGCAAAGGACCACCATATCAACATTGGCAGGAGTACATTTGGCAAAATACTGCACAAAATTATTTGAAAATTGGAGATTTTAATATGCAATGATACCATCACATTGAAAATGACACCGCAGGATATGGAAAAGTCAAAGGAATATTTAACAATAAGTTCCAGCTTCCTAATATTATCGCATGCGTAGATGGCACACATATCCGCATAAAGAAGCCCGTAAATAATGACTCTGTATATTTCAATAGAAAGGGATACTWTAGCCTWAATGCCATGGTGGTATGTTCTAAAATCMATAYATTTGATTAAACAATTTACTATGTATTGTGGTCCCAAGGTCTGTAATTACAACATGGAGATAATTGCTGTTGATTGTACACATCCTGGGTCCTGTCATGACTCTTTTATTTGGAATAACAGTCAGGCTCGGTTATATTTCTCCAGGGCGCTAAATGGACACTTTGTTTTGGCGGACTCGGGATATRCTTTAGAAAATTTCGTTTTGACTCCATTTAGGAGCGCTGAAAATGGATCTCCGCAACATATTTTTAACAAAAAACATGCCGCTGCTAGAAATATTGTAGAGCACACTATTGGCCTACTTAAAAGCAGATTTAGATGCATGCAACGGTCTTTAAATTATGAGCCTGGATTTGCATGTAGTATTATAAACGTATGTTGTGCTTTGCACAACATTTGCTGCAAGAATACACACACTTCGTCCAAAGACTGCACATTTCATTTTTGGGGCCCTAACTTTCGACGTTTGGGGGCACGATCAACATAATCAGACTAACAATGAATGCATTTATKATGGAAATTGAAGAGCAAAAGCAAGGAGCAACAAAATTAAAGATAAGCATGTTAACTTCTCATCATGGATAAATCGAAAGTTCGCAGAGAAAAAGAGAAATGCAGACAAGAAGTGCTTCGCAAACGGTTAGATGATACCAATTTGTTAGCGTTTTCATTCGATGGCAGAAAAGATGATACTTTAACGATAGATAAAATTGATGAGAAGTATGATACTAGGATGGAAAAAGAACCTCATCTTGTTATTTTGAGAGAACCCAAATCTGAATTTATTGGTTACGTAAGACTGGAACATGAAACCGCTGAATACAAAACAACCAAATTAAACGGTTTTTTCAGTGATAAAAATATATCACTGGATACATTAATTGGAATATGCACTGACGGTGAGCCAACAAACACTGGCCCACACGGTGGAATTATGCGACGATTCGAATTGCTGTTAAAAAGACAATTGCATTGGTTTGTTTGCCTTCTACACTTCAATGTAATTTCAATTTGAAGCTTTGGATAAATCAACCAGCACTGGACCAAGATCGGCAACCGGAAAACTGAGCCGTCAAATCGAAACTTGTGAAACTCTTCCGGTAAGCTATTGCTATCACTCATTTATTATAATTGTCAACAATTTTTATTTATTTTATTATTATATATTTTTAGGTGGTGGACGGTTTCCAGAAAATTGAGTTGCAAAATATGCCCCCTGCTCCAGAAAAAAAAAGAATTTTCCACTGATTCGAAATACTTATACGACGTGGCCCATG
Organism: Bactrocera latifrons; assembly: GCF_001853355.1. Taxonomy (NCBI): domain Eukaryota; kingdom Metazoa; phylum Arthropoda; class Insecta; order Diptera; family Tephritidae; genus Bactrocera; species Bactrocera latifrons. The sequence continues at coordinate 185,854 of NW_017536330.1, read as the reverse complement.
CAATTTCTAGCGGTGTGGTTCCGGGGGATCTGGCTAACATCAAACCAGGGAAGATTGTACATTCTCGGTGGCTCACCAAGGCCGCTAGATTATTGCGATTATATGTGACAACGGAAAATCCAGATGCAAATTTAAGAATTCTGGTTGCATTTATAATTAAATGTTATGTGCCAATGTACTTCAATATCAAGTRTTACAGCTCTGTCGTGTACGGCAGTGCATTATTTTTCAAGTTCATTGGTTGGTCACGATTTCTAGAACTTCGCTTACGCAAAATTGTCAATCAAGTAATTAATGATAATTCATATTATGCGCATTCGGAAAATATCTTGTTATCAATGTTGTTTGATGATAGGAAAGAAGAGCGCGACTGTGCCATCAAGAAAATTCTACGCTATCGATGTTGACGAGCCAATGGAACTTAGAGTTAATAAAAAACCAGATATAAACTTTAATTGCACAAGTTACACAAGATATAAATATCGTATTTGAACCACCATTCACGCGAAGCATTCCGTACGATACATTGAAAGAATATTTAAATCAAGATGATCCACCGTTTAATGATCCAAAAATTCCATCACACACACAAGGAACGGAACGACATGTTCAATTGCTAGCGTTTCCAAACGGGTTATACCGGAAAATGTAGAGGCTGTTATGGCGTGCGAAATTGCACAGACTTGAAAGTAAAAAAGATTTCAAACAATAATTTTTTTAAATTTCTTTTCTATAACTCATTTAAATTAATTTTTTTCATTTACATATGTTCTGACTAAATAAATTTCTTAAGAGGAAAAATAGATATTATTATAAATAAATAAAGAAAAAACATAGCAATTTAGCTGTTTTTTTTCATGTAAATCACCAAAACTTGTGATTTTTTGAAATGATTGTATGGGGAACCCCCAGGGGAGCTCCAGGGGGTGTGCCACTGGCATGGGTGGATCGGCCGTTCAAAGTTAGTGGGGGTCGGTCATAAATTTAGACTCGATTGGAGCACTCTAAATGGGTCAAAGGAGGATTTTTCAAAATTTGTCCCTACCCAAAAGTTCGACCCAAATTGGGGGACATCAAAATTCGTTTTAGAGGTATGGCAAAGTATCTTATTTTGATCCCTAGAATATGATTTTCATAGAGCAATGGGCGATTTTTAAATCAAAACGGCAGGCAGTAGAAAACCCTAAGCTGTAGTTGTGCAGCTCTGTAAATAGCTGTGGTGTTAAGAACGTGTGTATTTTATATTTCACAGATGTCGTTTGAAATCTTTCGCTCTCTACGTGTTCAGCACTTAAAGGAAAACGGGAGGAGAAATTATTACTCTGATGTATATGACGTCTCCCAAAGAAATCGATCAAATCCATTTAAGATTGCTTTTGTTTCATGTAAGTAGACCAAAATCCTATGAAGATATTCCTACATTCAATGGAATTGAATCCATTTAAGATTGCTTTTGTTTCATGTAAGTAGACCAAAATCCTATGAAGATATTCCTACATTCAATGGAATTGTTATAACACATTTATCGAAGCATGTCACGCTAGGGGTAGGGTTAAAGGAATGTCCAACTTATTCCAGCATGAGAGCATTGAAAAATTTCCGTTTTTTATAACATTTCCATTATGATAATAATTTTATTTAAGCATTTAATTTCGTTAGCTCTCAATTAATAAATGTTTTTGGGGAATTTTTAGTATACCATCCCACGATTTCAGGGTTAAAAGTGATATGGTTGGATAGGGCTGATGCTCCAGATTAAGAAAATATATAGTTATAGCTGCAAACTTATAGTTTTAGAGATATTTGCATTTAAAGCTGAAAATTTTGCAAATTTTACCTTGCAATTTCTCGATTTCTAGTAATTATTTCTTTCTTAAATATAAAATTTTTTATACACTCTTATAATGCTGCCTTATCTGAATTTGGTATTCCCGCAAACCAAATACGGTAAACTGACGATAAGCGACGTCAAAAGTTCTATCAGGATCCGGAAGGACCTCTCCGAGACGTTCGAAACCAATTGAGGTTTCAGACAAGGCGACTCCTTTCGTGTGACTTTTTCAATCTGCTGCTGGAGAAAATAATTCGACCTGCAGATGTAAGCAGAGAAGGTATCTATAAGATTGTACAGCTGTTGACGTACGACTATGATATTGATACCATTGGCGCTGTTAGTTCTGCTTTCTCCACAATGGACAAGGCAGCGAACCAAATGGGACTAGTGGTGAACAAGGGCAAGACAAGTACTTCCTGACATCTGATAAGTCGACGTTGCGAGTTTTCGATAGAAAAGCTCTGCGAAGGATTCTCCAATTGGCGAAAAGGAGACACTACTGTCGCGCTGTAAGCGTTTCTCCGCCAGTGAAGAAAAAGAAGAATCCCCATCAATGCATTTTACTTTTGATAGTGGGCATTAGACAGCCACCGTTCGTTGGCCGTCGCAATTACGGTTACGGCATATAACTACATGAGGGGAATCGCATCCAACAATAATGTGTGGAGAGTTTGAGTGACTGGAGCTAATACATTTAATTGGAAATCGAGGGTAATTTTTGATTCATAAATAATGAACAGCATTATGCCTGCTTAAAATAGAAGTTTCGCGGCATTCACTTTGTAGTTGAAGGAAAAAAATGCGCAAAGAAAATAGCAACTGAAAAGGATCGCAGGAACGCGAGTTGATGTGTGCGAGATCGTATCGAAATCATGAAAAGTGGAGGTGCTCCGTCCGTCGGTCCCTTTTGTTATTTTTTGTCCTCATGTGTGTTGGATTCGTTATGTGGTGGTATTTGTGTGAGCGTGTTGAGGAATGTAAAGATGATGTGGTGTGTAATGAAGATGTGGTGGTTTTTTTTAGTAGGAGGAAGCATTAAACGCGTACTCCTAACTCCGGGCTCTCATACGGAACTACCTGATTAAGTATCACTTCATGGGAGTGATAAGACACTGCTGCTGCCGTATAGTTAAGCTTTCCAGTTTCTCTCCTCTTTTGGCTCCTTTGGCTGGCTTTGATAATTTGTACACTTGCTCGTATTCGTCACCCTGGATCTCAATGGGTATCATACTGGCTATTACTTCAGCAGCATCGCTCGAAATTGTGCGGAAAGTAGTGATAACTCTTAATGCAGAGGCCTGTGCACTGTGTTTATTTTTCTGGTAGATGCTCTAATGCCTAGCGCCTGGACTCATATTTGAGCCGCATATAACATAACCGATGTTTTACCTTTACGAGTAAAAAATGCCTTTTGGTCTTTATTTCCTATCATTCCGGATTTTGTTCGCTTTACCTGCAGTGTATTCTTGGTGGTCCTTAAATTTGAGCCTTGAGTCTACTATTACTCCCAGACATTTTAGGTGTGACTGTAAATGAATCACACACCACTCCACTTTTCTTGTTCTTATGAGCATGACTTGAGCCTTTTACTCCGCCAGGTTTAAACTCATCGAGAAGAACCATTGGCGCAAACCGTTTTTGCACTCATTGCATGAAGATGTGGTGTGGAAGTATTATATTGTGAGATGGGGCCTGAGACTCATATAGCCATACTAAGGCCTATGGATCGACGTAGTTGGAGTCTAGACTGTCGACGCCGAATCGATGTTCCAACCGCAGATGTACTGCACGAGTTACGGGTTGATGGTTTGTTGAACGGCTGCGAGGGAGAGATGGCCGATTGACGTCGCGCATCGAGGTGCGATGTAGCAGCGTGTGATGCGGCCTGTTGCAGATTTGGCACAGACCCCTGGACTCACACTCTTGAATCCTATGCGTATGTGATAGGCAGTTCTGGCAATGCCCGTGTGCCTGGGCAAATTGCTGACGTTGTAATGGTCGCATCCCTCAAAAGATCACGCAATGGTGCAGACGATGCGGGCGTAGACATAGGAGATATTTTATACGATGCCCTTCTGAGGTCAGCGATGATCAGTTGCCTGTTGTAAGTGCAGTTGCAACTGCAGCTCGTGGCATTGGTAATCGTGCTACGATATGTGGAATTGACGGTTTATTATTTTTAACGGTTAGTATTGGCGTGTTTCTAGCGATCATCGGAGGTTGGTAGAAAGCACAGCTTCAAGAGCAATCTGGTTAGCGTTCCGTTTTGGGCACCAAGCCGCTGTTCGGTAGGGGGCATACAGTCATCATGAATGAAGACACAATCTCCAAGTTTTGGCGCTTGTTGAGGAGTCTTTCGATACCTTTGTGGAGATCCTTTCATTCGTCTTTCCATCAACGACTGGAATTATGAATTTAAATTCTTCCCATCGATTTATTAGGGATAGAGACTCCACGCCTGGCAATGGAATGGCCAGAATGGGTGCTCCTTTTAGAAAATGCCCTGGAGTTAAGGCGGTGAAATCTAAGGGGTTTTGCGGTTTCAATTCGATTTGATAACGTTGTGAACTCTTCATAATTGAATTTGTAATTTCCAGCTACTCGTTTGAATTGAGATTTGAAGGGGTATATATTGCCAACTGATTCCTTAGGGGGCATACTTTTGTACGATGTCGGGTGACACTTGTTTAAGGAAGTCCACAAACTGCTTTTCTCTCGCTCGTTGAGCTCGAAGCAATGTTTTGCCATTATTGCTCATGATATTTGATGGGTAGCCCGTCGAGCGACGAAGCGAGCAAATGCCGCCAGCAAAGCCTCCGTTGACAGATTACTATCTCAAGGTGTACAGCCTTTGTCGTGAAACATACAAAGCCAGCCACATATTCTTTCAGGAGAGTATGAGACTTTAACATGGAGGCCTTTACCTGAAAAAGCCCAGCAAAATCAACACCTGTTGTGGTGAAAGGCAGAGCGAAATTGTAGCGTTCATGTGGAAGTGCTGCCATAATCTGCGTTCGCATCTTCTGTTTGTGCATAGTGCAAATCTTGCACGTAAAGATGCACTCCTTGATTTTCTCCTTCAGACGGAGGATATAATACTATTGGCGACCGATATGTTGCATGAGGCGATGTTCGGCATGTAGCATTAATGTGTGGATGTAATTGAGGAATAATGTGGCAAATGGAGATCTCTCTGGAATTATTATGGGGTGGCGTTCATTGTATGTTAGGCTTGAATTGATGGCCACTGACACGAAGCAGACCTTTCGTTTCTAGAAATGGGTTAAGAAGTAAGASTGAGCTTTTTTATCAATTGGCTTCGACTCTCTTAGTAGTGACATAGAGAAGTAGCGCGCTTTCGTATATGTGATTAGTGTTATTACCTTTGCCTTTTGTAACTCTAGCGTCATTGTATTGCATGGTAAATTACTTAGGTGATCCCATAACTTTCGTTTTGAGTTGCTCTATAAATTCGAACATGTAAGCAATTTATCTGAAGGCTCTTGGAAACGATGAAAATCGTTCAAGGATGTTGAGTTTATTCAATAATATGTGAAAGGTGGCGATTTTTTGACCTTCTGTTGCGATTATGTTGCGCGTGGATGATTGGGGTCAAGAATCACAAGAGTCTATTACGCATGGGGGGCCATTCCACCAGAGGGTGGGTGTGGCAAGGTGGTTTACATCCTCTTGTACAAAGATTGGCAGGATTGTCAGCACTGGCTACGTGTCGCCACGTGGCTGATCCCACTAGGTCGAGTATTTGTGACTTTCGATAGAAAATGTGCGTCTTCCATGCTTGTGGTGGTTTTTCTAACCAGGTTAGTATAATTTCGGAATAGGACCACAGATATAATTTGCATTTTGTCATCTTTAAATGGATTTGCACCATGGCTACTAATTTCGAAAGTAGTAGTGAGCAACATAGCTCAACTTTTGCTTTTGCTACTAACTAGTGGCTTGTGGTCGCGCTGTCACTTTGTGTGCAAACGTAGCTAGTAGCGCAGTATGCCTTCTCTGAGGCGTCACAGAAACCGTGTAATTCGAGTTTGTGTTCGGGGGAATATTTTACCGAACGTGGAATTTCAATCTGAGAATTGTCATTTCGATTGTTTGCGAACTGGGACCATTTTTCTAAGCGAAGAGGTTTCACTTGTTCTTATTATTGTCTGGGGGGTGATGGCACTAGGTCAGTATAGTAAAACCCTCAAAGGGTTTGGCGTTCGTATGTGTCAGTTGTGTTTTATGACCTTTTAAATTTTTTCCTTATCTTGCTATTTTTTCGTTATTAGTTGTAACATTTCGGCAAAAAGCAAAACAAAAAAAAAAAAACAATTTCCAAGAATGCTCTTAACATCCTTGCGACAGAAACATCGTAGTTGTTAGAACGATGCTTTCCCAACACGCCTTCTATTACTTCTTTGATTGCCTGCCATGCATTCAATTCAGCGTCAATCAAAAAATGCATCACTTTGAATCATCTTTCGTATATCTGGACCATTTAGTACGCCTGATTGGAAAAAATTAATTTGTTAAGATGGAAAACCATGGGAAATAAGGAAAAAATTTAAAGGGTCATTAAAAAAAATGACACATGCGAACGCCAACCCCTTTGAGGGTTTTACTATACTGACCTAGTACCATCACCCTGACTTGGAATTTCCAAATTCTAACTCTTGGCCAGAGCAAATTCTAACTTTCTGCTTTCTGCCATTTCGTGGAGTGTTCGAATGGCTAGATATGGTGCACAGTTTACGCCAAAGGCAACTATTTTTAATTTGAAGTCACGTAGTGAACTTGAGGGGATCTTCGGAACATAATTCGAAAACGAAAACGTATTTGAATGTACGCAAATTTATTATCAAGAGCATTAAGTCTGTTTGGAATGTGGGTCCCGTAAATAGTATATAATTTTGAGAATTCCCCGAGCTAGTGGTTATTGAGGCATTGAAGACAACTCTTACTTTTGTTGGTTTTTTGTGTGGCTTTACTATTGCATGATGTTGCAAGTAAAAGTAGTAGTATTTGCCGTTTCTTTCCCTGGGTTTACTTCCTCTATTTGGTCCAAATAGAGGTATTCTTCTAACACACCATCATTTTCTGATTTGAGTTCCCATTTTGTAAGTAAGTCTTTTTCCTTTAACTAGAAACTGCTGTAGTGTGACCTAAATCGAGTGTGTTAGGAAATTGTTGTTTAGGTGGTAGTCGTACGACGATCGACTATTTTCTGATCTAGTAATTGTGGCTTTGTGAAAGTCTTCACAGTACTTATCTTCAGGGGTTCTGACTGATATGGGTTCTTCTAATTAACAAAATTTTCTCAATTGTGAATTGAGGTACTCGTTTGAGATTTCCTTAAATTGGGCTGTCATTGTTGTGACTGATTCCGCAATTAGTCCACTTAGGATCTAACCCACGAAGTGTGTTTGAAATTTGCTGAATACCTTCGAGTATTATCTACGGTATAAGATCGCTATCTAACAGATCTGGTCGAGAAGGGGGTTTGCAGTTTAGGTCTGCTAGCTTTAGATGTGAAACCTAGCTATCTTATAAATATCAAGCATTGGCAATATTTATATCATAGGTATTAAGCATAGTTTCTAATTGCGGTAAGACAATGGCTTCTGTTTTTAGGCGCCTATCGGCTTTTGAGGAAAATTAGGGTATTGAGACAAAATTCATTTGAGTTTTGAATTAGTGGCAACCGTAGCGTGTTTTGTGCCCTAGATGCTATAAAAGATCCTTGTGATCCTTGGTCTATTAAGGCTCTGAATTTAAACAATTATCATTGGTGGGTAGTAGTACCTACTTTGATTCTGGCTGGGTAGCGTTTGAGTTTTTAATGCCCTTGAGCACCTTGGTGGATCTTGGCGACTTTCTGCGTTTGTTGTTTCAGGAATTAATCCCGTGACCCTTTTAAGATTATTTTAAGGTAAGCTGAAATAATTTGTTATATGTAACATTGAAGGATGTCTTTTATGGCCGTATACGCAATTAAATTTGCTTTCGCAATCTTTAAGCCTATGTGCATGTGACAAATACTTGGTATAGAGGGTTTCTGTTCGTACGAAATTGTTTCGATCACTAATATTCATTTTTTTGTTTTTTTTTTAATTTTAAATTCCTCGCAAAATTTAAGCTTGTGCCCCCCTCTACACAGTTCGCATGASGTTTGTTTATATTGTTTTATTTAAATTATTTTGCTACTTGCTGGGGTCTAATGAGGCTTCTATAGAGGTCGTTTTGACATTTGGTTTTGTATCTTGGGCGATACAATTTCTGAGCTTGTGATAATTTAGGATGGCTGTAAAACTATCCCGGAAGGACGGCCACTGTTCACAACATCCATACAATATATGTATCTGTGTCGAATGCTGGCACTTTAATGTGAATGCTTGAACTTGCCTATAGGGCTCGTCTTTGTGGCAGCAGTACTCTCGGTTGTGGAGTAGGTGCGATTGATTTTATAAGTTTTAATTGATCAGAGATCAGAGACTTTTGTCTCTTCATCTCGGTTTAAACTATTTTCGCATTTTGCGTAAGCCAGGGATTTCAAATTTTCTCTCTGAGCTCTGAGTCGGCAGATTCTACGATTGCGTTATATACCACTTTCCGGCGTGTTCACAAATTGATACGATTTTCTTTTTTAATTTCTAATTCCGATTCAGAGTCATCCTGAATAGATGATGATGAAAATCGAGTGCAGTAACGTATTAGACTGTCACTGTAAGTAATAAATGTTGTGTATGAAACATCCTTCGCCCTTTTGTATTTTGTAGCACCTTGCTTTGAGCGTGTAGCTTAATAAATAATTTCGTCTATCTTAGAACCAGTATTAACACCAACAACAATGTCAGCCTCGAAATCCAACGCAGAATAACTCTTGGCAACAGTTGCTACTTCCGAGTAAGCAATTCAGAAGTAAAGTCCTCTCTCAACAAATAAAAACCAAGCTCTAAAAGTCAGTTATGACGCTTAGATGATGACATTTTCGGTTTAAAGAATCGCTAAAGTCTAACTGCTAAGTCTGTTCACCAAGCATGTGCGTGAGAGCGTTCGTGGGTTTTAAAACAACAACGCTATTAAATTATGTACGAAAAAGTTCTGAACTACTGCTCTAGCAGGGTTGTGCATCGGGTTCGGGACACGCTACGCAGAAACCACTCTCAACGAAAGATTCAGTCGCCAATCCCTAGTATACTAGCCACAATTCGCACCAGAATTACATATTTCATTAGAACATTGATTTGCGCTAACGTCTCGACGAAACAAAAAAAATATATAACCAAACCTTTTGGCAGAGCGCGAGTTAACAAAGAAATAGTTTGTTGTGAGTAAAATAAAATATATATTATTTTTATAGGCAGTGCATTTATTTGGTGATGTCTGTGTTACTAATGCATCTTTACTGACCACTGACATCTTACTCCTATTATACCTATGAAAATGATTGCTTATTTACTAAAACTAATATAGTTTTGTTAGACTTATCAGCTTATCTCATATCGCATTCTGTCTGCTGTATTTTGGATTCGGGAATTTTCATGTTTGTTTAGGTTAAGTGTGGCATTTATTTATGATATCTGCCGCGTCGCTAACTCCCATATTTCTTAAAATAGTCCTGACTACTTTGCTGTTGCTGATAATTGCTGTTGTTGTAAACTGCTAATTTTTATCTCAAATAACCCCTCGATTTGTATTTGCCTGTTGAGCAACCTAACATTTTGGCAATATTTACAGAGCTGTACTAACCCATAAGTAGCAGCTCTTAAGGTAAGAAATCCCATTTTCATTATACTAAGTGTTTACTGCACTGAATTTTTTTCGACAGGAATTAAAAACGTTGAAAGTTCTTGTATGTTGCTGAACTTGTAGTTTTATTTTGAAGATATAATATCGAGTACATCAATTTTTTTCGCTGTGCTAGTTATGTATGATTCCTCTGAGTTATTGTTGATGGTTGTAATATGTAATGCTATCAATGTTTGTGGATTGCGAAAAATTAATTGATTTGTTGCCAAATATAGACATATTATTCCAAGAATGCTCATAATATGTCAAGATGTTACCGTTTTCTAAGAATTTCAGTGTAGCCCATTCTAGGTAACAAATATAAATATTCCTCATGGTTAATTGTTATTGTTAATTCATTATAAATTTCTGCTATTATTAAATTCTCATTTATTGGTTTAAGATCGAGAGTTTCAATTATTCTTTTTGTGAATTAATGCTCCTTTGTTTGTTACTATTTTTTAGTAACATACATATTAATTGTAGTAGAATGGAACGCTGGCGTGTGTTATTTTTAGTCGTTATAAGTCATTAAACATTTTGCGTTAGGTATGTTTGCGAAACTATCTCGGCGACGTATTTATCTTCCCTTGAAGGTATCTGTCTAAAGTGGCAAAAATTTCATAATTTTTCGGTAGGGTTAATGTATATGTTATCGCTCAAGTATTTGCTGTTCGGTATTGGTGCTGAACCAATTGGCCGTTTATTTGGTTGGTGTTCATACTTGTTTGTTAGAAAGATTTCACCGTATTGTACTTCTTTTTTACAGGTGTCACACATGTTTGCCAGTAGTACCTGCTTTTGTTGTTCGGTTTCGATGATGTCGTTCACCAATTTTTGCGCTAGTACAATCGATACAGTTGGAAATGTGTCGATAATGTCATTGATTAAATGAGTTAAGCATGCACCCACTCTACCCGAGAAAACTGGAGCACCCTAATAAAACAGCTTAATTCACCACAGTTGATGACACCAACACAACTCACCATACGTACACACTCACTCATCAAAAACGATTGACAAGGAGAACGCAGATAAAATTGGTTCGACACTTTCGCCATATACTCATCGCACATCAACTTTCGATTACACTGCGCCGCGTGAACACTACCTCTGGCTCCGATCCGCCCGCGCCGACTTATATCGATGCAAACTTGGAAAGTAATTCGATTCCAACACAATTTTATATAATATCGCACAAAACCATTTTTTAAATAAAGAATAACTATAAATATATTGTTACTTTTATAAATACACTGTTTTCTTCTTTTTAAACCCTCGGTACGAGTGCAAATTGAAACGATACGATCTTCGGATTTCGTCCTAATTGTGGCTTGTACAGTGGTACTGAATGGTATTATTGAGTTAGTACTTTCATTTTGTTGCATTATTTTTTGAATTTTAGAATTATGTTTTTTATTGCTTACTGTATAATTAACTTTTGCAAAATTTCCTCTCTTTTTTGGCCCTATACTTATCACTGAGCTTATACTTGAAAAGGTTGATCTCTGCGTTGACTGTTCTGAATCCCTGTACGCCCAGAAGCATATCAAATTCTTCTAATGCATCAGTTTCAAAAGATGTAAGGAGAATATCTAATATTGATACTATTTTTTTGGAGTTTGCAATTGAGAAACTATGAAAAGTTTTCACTTTAATAGGTTCAATTGGAACAGACTCACCGATATTGCATTTAGTGCTTATATACTATGCAGTACAACCTCGAAAAAGTTAAGCAAAATGTCCCAAGACTGTTTTTCTATTCCGAAATATTAACTTTTCCAATTGGAAATAAACATAATTTTGGTGATATAATATATTCAATTTATTTGCAGGATTCCCCTTTAGTCGTAACAAAATAGAAAATTAGCTTCTGACAATTTTTGTGAACATATTAATAGGATGTGATATCTGATTTGCAGCATTATGGTTTTTATAAAACATTATCAAGGTATTGATGCATTTAACTGCTTCCAAAAAACTCACTTTCTGTTGTTGCATATTTTCCTTAATAACTAGTTCTTCAACATCATTGTCAAACTTTTCGAAATCTACGTCACCTTTCGTATTTTGATCGTCGTTAGAATTTTCGATGTCTTCACTGCTGTCGTCAACACCACCCACCTTAGATAATAACGATTGTACCTCCCGAAGTCGTCTGAATTCATCCAAGACAATTTTGGATTTAGAATATTCCAATGGGTTTTCAAACCCTTTGAAGCAACGGGGAATGCGGATTTACCAATTATCAATGACTTCAATTTTTCCGAACCATCTGCGCTCGCATACAGTAAAAATGTGATTCTATCGTTATCGTTTTTCGGCCAGCTGCCGTCTTTAATCTGATCTGCTTCGTTGTCATTTAACAAACTAACCATAAATAACTCACAAGTTCAAACGCACATAAGAAACAATATATACCTCGCGACACCGACATAGCAATTGTTTATCTTGCCAAAGAAATGGTTGGGTTTGCCCGTGAAGTCTGGCAACAATTTGAAAATATACAAATTAATCTGCATTTCGTTGCTGCAATCTTCGTGCTGCTCAGTAATTGTCAAGTATGATTAAAAATTAGACATCCCGAAGTAGGTGTTGAATAAGGGACGACGCAAATTTAACAGTTTTTCTCCCTTTTTATGAGCTTCCATTTTCAGGAACTTCTTGTTTTCCCCTTCTTCAGGAACGTGGGTTTCTGTTTTATCCACACAATATGGCAGCTTCAATTCCAACGAAGAGAACGGTGGAGCTCCCAGTTAACAAACTGTTAGTTTGTTGTGAATAGAAGATTATATATATTTTTTTTTGGGCAGTGCACTGTTGCCTTTTTTACTCAACACTTTTTAGGACAAAGGAGGGATTTTTGGTGCAACAGTTGGAAAATACAGTCTACATGGTGACACCTCTTCAAATTGGCTGAGGCTTATCCATTTCGTAAGGGCCGAGATGTAGTTGTCTGTAGTTCTAGATTGCAGCACAGGTTTCTGTTGGACTTGCACTACTGCTTTCTAAGAGCACTCACCAAAAACTCGGTAGCGCCAGTGAACAAGTGGTGAACAAGGGCAAGACGAAGTCTCTCCTGTCATCAAACAAACAGCCGTCGCACTAGCGACTCGGTTTCCACATCACTGTTGACAATCATAACTTCGAAGTCCTAGATAATTTCCTCTAGCTTGGAACCAGCATCGACACCAACAACCACGTCATCCTCCAAATCCAACCAAAATAACTCTTGCTACTTCGGACTAAGTAGGCAATTGAGAAATAAAGTCCTCTTTCGACGAACAAAAACAAAACTCTATAAGTCACTCATTATTTCCCTCCTGCTGCATGCTGCAGAGGCATAGATGATGACAACATCTGATGAGTCGACGATGCGTTTCGATATAAAAGTTCTGTGAAAGATTTATGGTCCTTTGCGCGTTGGCCACGGCGAATATCGCATTCGATGGAACGAAGAGCTGTATGAGATA
>NW_017536330.1:154502-172611 GCF_001853355.1 Bactrocera latifrons | reverse complement strand
GAAGGACCTGGCTTCACTTGGAATATATAATTGGCGCCACTTAGCGAAAAGATGAAACGACTGGCGAGCGGTTGTTAACTCGGCTATAATCGTGTAAGCGGTGACTACGCCAATCAAGAAGAAGAAGACGTCAGACTTGCGACCGGCTTTGAAGATCTTCGATTCAATAGCCGCCGGTGGAAACAGACGATAAGTACGGCCGCTTCGTTGGATAGATAAGGATCTCGAATTGACGCCAAAAAGCGAAAAGAAGACGACTTGCGCGCTGTTGTTACCTCAGTTATAATTAGATACCAGTAAAGAAGATTAAAAAAAAATTCAAATAATTAAGGGTTTTATAAAATTGTTGTATTTGAAACTTCATTCGATGACTTTATAGCAATTTCTTATTTAAATCTATAACAATTACATACAAAATATTCACACGCGTTGTCTTTCATCTAACAACAAAATTTTTCTATGGTATTTCTATATCGCGGCTTCTGGTTAGTTACTTTGATTGCTCTATTTACGATTTTGTTTGACCTTGATAAACATTTTGAGGTTCAAATTAAATTTAATTCAAAATTAGGGGCTCATATTTTTTTACTTAACATAAAATTTTCATGTGTCCGCAAAGATTAAAACAAAAAACTTTAAACAAAACACCGTAATATATATGTATGCCAATTACCCACGAATAATTTAAATTAATAATAAATTTTTCTTTGCATTTGTGAAAATTTTTATATACATTTTGATAATAGTGGTACTAAAATTTTATCATAAAATCAATGGTTTGGATACCTCGCACGGGAAACCGAGGGAGGCAATGCGACATTTTCATATTAAAAATAATGACGTCCTGTCAAGGAGGACGGATGCTAGAACTACATCTTTTAAATGAACAAGTTGTGACCCGAGATTTAACCTGACCGAGAAGAGTCTGATCTCAGCAGTGAAAGGTTTTTTAGATAAACCTAGAGGCAAAGTCGTCTCTGCCAAGCTCTTTCTCAATTTAGAGAAGATCGACTACGATGTGGCTTTAGTTAAGGAATCAAGAATAGCCTCGAGAAACGTGTTATCTCACACTACTCCGAAATTTCCGGAAATTGGTAGATGCGGCTAATGCACTAATCCCAAATTAACGATACGGGTGACTCATTACTAAATTTAATACTTATAAGAAATCAAGCTATAGCTAACCGGAGAGAGGGATCAAGTTACACAATAATATTTTTATCTTGCTTATTGTGTGGCTGTTATTTGCGATAGAACGCCTCATACCGCACACCCATTATCATCTGTATCCGAAATAAGCTGATCTTGGGTCCGACTAGATCAACATTGGCGCAGTGCGTTAGCGTTTCTTAAGAGTTTGGAAAGACAATTCCTGTTTTTTATTCCACTCAAGGATTTATTAATTTTCTCTGGTTCATGGAGGCTACTGACTTTGATGTTCAAATTCCCTCCGTTGTCACTTTGGGTAGCAAGCAGCTTACTTCCTTTTTGAAAAGGAAACGCACTCACTAGCTCAGCTTTAGACCAGCGCCAGCTTTTCGTTGGCAAACCTCTTGCAGCTTCGCAGCTTTTACCTAAGATGATAATATTGCAGAGGTCCTTCTAATGCTTGGTGCATAAGTCTCTCAAAGGTAGTAGGGGCGTTAGATAATCCAAAGGACACTACGGTTAATTGTTATAGGACATCTCCAACATTGAAAGCGTTGTCTTCTTCGTTGAGCTCCACTTGTCATAGATTCTAGTTATCCACTACAACTGTTTTTCTTCGTCACATCACTCAACTTCCGATAAGATTATTGAAGAGAATTGTGCAACACGAGGTTATGTTATTACATATTACTATTCCAAGAACATGAGTATCTTATTCTTTATTAACCAGATAAGATCGGATTATGGAATGGGTGCACTCGTATCCACAGAGGGTATGAGCTTTTTGTCGTTGGTTGGTTCACCTTCGCACTTTAGCTTTAAAAAAACCGATTTAAAACATTGTGTACGATGTACGATTTAAAACATTGTGAGTACTTTTTATGATTGTGTAAATGTATAAAAACTGCTTAGTAATGCGTTATTGGGTATTGTTGAATAATATAAGTGTCAAATTCTTAATATATTAAAAATATACACACATCTCGAAAACAATAAGACTTGTGCGGGTATAGCTATGTGGACGGAATTGTGCCATCAAAAAATGGAGAATTACTTTGGCAGAGATTGTTGGCAACTACTGGGATTCTTTTGCTAACATGTGTGATGATGAATCTGCTTTTTTAACTGTTAGTACAAAGATTTTCCTATTTACGTTAACATTACAGCAAATATCATGTTTCCATTTCTTCTATTCATAGTGTCTCTTCCTYCAATTCCAATTCGTAAACATTAATGTTCTCTGCTTGCATGACCTATTGCAACCGTGATTATAATTAAATTTTAAACCATTCATTGCAACGCCACGTTGCTCCCCCTTTTTTTAGTTATAGAATCTTGGCCGTTTCAAAACCATTCTTCCTTTGTGAGTTCATTGATAATCCCATTTCGGAGTGTTAGAGAGGTATCAAGATAGTTCGATCTCTCTCGCGAGGCCATTCGAATGATTTTGGTGCATATTTTGGGTATGACATGCTGGATCGTGCGATTTACAATCCCACATTCATGGAGTGCATTATAATGCTTAGTATTCAGCTCTCAAGAAATGTAAAAACTTCATACAAAAATGCTTAACAAATAATAGTATGCAGCTCGAAAGAAATCTCGTACTAATTTTTAACACATTTATTCAATAAAATGCGAATATGGCAAACCTGGTTTTGCGAGGAAACATGAAATCACCAATTGTTTCTTGACGGAAATTCAAAGTAATCGTTAAATTCATCCTAAATTAGTTAAAATCATTATTATGATAAAACCTACCAATCATCAACAACATTTCTTAAATATTTATGTTACTACACATATATATGCATACATATTACGCACAAAGTTTATTTTCTTTGTTCTCTTCTAATGCAGATCATTCACGATGCGTTACCAGCTGTCAAAATTACTTGAAGAATTAATGTATTTAACCCTTAATTGCCGACGAGACAAGGGTTTATAAGTTTGACAAACAGACAAGTCAACAATCATCGGAACGAAAATTGAAAAAATCGTTGGCATAAGTTCATCACATCTGGAGGGGATTACTTTGAAGTATAATAAATTATATATAAATATAATTATATAAATATTAATGAATTATAAAATATTTGTCGTTTTATTTACAATTTCCGGGTACCTTTTTGTCATAATATACTATATATTGGTTAACGAATCACCTTACTCTCTGCTAGATGTTACGAATGCATTTTTTACTGAACTGATAACCTGTGTCTTAATCATAACAGAAATATCGGTTAAATTTGTGCCGTTTGCACAATATCTGCCACTTAACTAATATTATCGGCATTATCTGGTTAATTATAACCTGTCAGTTAATTTCTGGTACACTTTACCGAAGAGAGTGTTGGTAAGTTTCTAAGCAGAACAATATAATTTAAATATTTCGTTGAAAACGTGCTAGGTTACAACCATGATAGACATTGAAAAATAAAATGTAATGCCGCATTGCGAACAAACTAGCTATTGCGGAAAAGAATACAAAGCGTTCCATTTGAGTGTAAGCGGCATAGTCCCGAAAACCAGTTTGGATAACAAAGAGAGTTCTCGGCTAAGCATTCACATACGTACATGGCTAATGATGTTTACATACTTCTGCGTGTTGCAAGTTTTGCACACCGTTTTCCCACGCTTCACAATAATCAAACCATCCGTGGGTACGCTAACAGCAACTTGGTGAAAACGGTTCTGTTGGTTAAAGTCATCACCCATTTAAGCTACATGAGATTTAAAATAGTATTAACCAGACATTGTGCAAAAGACCTTGAGAGTTATTGTTTTGGTTGGCAGTTTATTAACTGTAACATACAAACGTGTTAGCGTATTTGATACTATTTGTTATCGGTAAAAACCCTGCCAGTCAC
Source organism: Bactrocera latifrons (assembly GCF_001853355.1). NCBI lineage: Eukaryota > Metazoa > Arthropoda > Insecta > Diptera > Tephritidae > Bactrocera > Bactrocera latifrons. Next base: position 168,592 of record NW_017536330.1, on the reverse strand, counting down.
GGCTAACCACTTTTCTCAGAAATTTCAATACAATTACACATTTTTTCTCTATGCAACAACTGGAACACACATGTTAACCCAAATGCGATGAAAAAAGTTATCTCATTTCTTGCTTTTATTTGAACGAGTGCATGAAAACATAATTGTCATTAGTCATTAAAAAGAATCTCAAAAAGGATAATAAAAAAAACGATTAAAAGACGCAAGTCATAACATATTCTTATTCATAACATTCTTATATATTTTTGCTATTTCTACATCTTCTTATTTGCCTAATATTCAAGGTTAAGCAGTAGGAGTGATTCACCTCAATGCAGTTAACAATTGTATTTGCATTGTGTTTGCTTGCGTTTGCTCCGTACACTTTACTAACGCTATGTTTCGCTCACGCAATTACACGTATGTTTGTTTGTTCAAATTAGTTAATCCTACTTAGTATGTACTAAGTTTAATATGTAAGCAGCATATTAAAACGCTGCATTCCCACTTTTACATTACCCTTTTAATAACTAAATTATATATAAAGAAGCAATAGCGTTAAGTAGGTACTTAGTTTTATGAACTGTTAGAAGTAGCGGTATTTAGCGGTATCAAAATATTGTATAGAATATTATTTAAGGAGAAGAATTTTGCAAATAAATTTAGTCTAATACCTGACCATCTTACAATAACGTTACTCGTCCCTTTGCTACAATACTTTTCGCTGTTTCATAAATTTGCGCGGTTATAAAAAAAGCTTTATAGCCCTACATATTTTGGCGCCCAACGTGGGGCACGAGTAAGTTATTTTCGTTGTTCGCATATCTTTTCGGAGTTTGGTGGTCAGTATTAGACTGCATCGTGGGACATCATCGTCAGTGAATCTTCACCATTGGACACCTTTAACATTGGACACATCAGCATAGCTCGCGCACAGCACATCTACTTGTCGCCGCTAAGTTTTGCTGGTAGCAACTTCGTCCAGGTGATATTCGCACATTTGTTACTTCGCATATATACAATAATTAATATCGTTGATACCTTTTTGCAATAAATTAACTAACCATTTATTACTTAACTACTCACTAAAGGGGTAATTATAATTAATTTAAATAATTTTGAAGTCAATATAAAGCACATAGAATCCCGTTCTACAATGTCTTTGGACGAACTAGAACAACAACGCACCATCACCTAGAAAAATATCACACGTATTAAAAATATCATCGATGCTAACTTACGATCAGGTGGAAAGGTTCTTTCAGGGGCGGAATACAAATGTCGTTTAGGCATCTTGGATTCATACTTCAAGCAGATTCTCTCAATTCACACGGACATCGAAAGATTGGATGCTGAGGACGGAGGACGTGCTGATCTGGAARAACTTTACATAACGACTAAATTGGTTATCCAATCGCAACTGGCAGAAGATAACAACGTTTCATTTTCGAATACAACTTGCGTGGTACAATCAAGTTCAAAACTTCCACCACTTAAGCTTCCTACGTTTGATGGCAAGTATTCGAATTTTTTACATTGTTCAAACAAATAATTGATCACGAGTTCAATTTAACAAATATTAAAAAATTCAACCATTTACGAAATTGTCTGCAAGGTCAAGCCTCCGAAACTGTAAATGCGCTTCAGGTTACAAATGAAAACTACCCAAAGGCGTTAGAACGATTAAAGGTACGTTATGGCAGCAAAACACTAATTTTCTTGGAAGGAATAAATTCGCTCTTTGATTTACGAGCAGTTGTGAAACCAAATGGCATTCAGCTAAGAAGCTTGATTGATAACGCTTCTGCTATTTATGGTTCTTTGACATCACTGGGTAGTGACAGGCACATTTCTCAAGCAATGCTAATTTATCTAATATTGCAGAAATCTGATGATCAGACCAACAAAGGTGGATGGAGTTGCTAGATTTCAGAACGCTGCCGTCATGGGAAGATTTTATCGCAGTTTTGGAAAGGCACTGCCAGTATGTGAAGTCACTCGACAACCCGCATGGTAGTACTTCGACAGCTCAAGGTTTCAACAAAAACTCCACTCCGAAATCGACGGCTCAACCAAAAGGTTACAAATTTTCCTGCTATACCACATCGTGCCAATTCTGTTTTAACAACAACCATAAGATTTTTAATTGTGAACGGTTTAAGTTGCTAAACATAACTCAACGTTTCGATCATGCAAAGAAAAGTGAACTTTGCATGAATTGCTTATCAAAAGGACATTAAGTATCCAATTGTTCATTATCCCACAGGTGCAAGGTTTGTACACGGCAACACCATAGTTTACCGCGGTGCACCTCCAGGCCAACCAAGAGCTACTCAACTATTTCCTACACAGGAGGCAGCCGTACATACACATATGAATAATCCTTGCAACAGTAAAAATTTTCGTTCGTGATTCAATGGGAGCTATAGATTGGGTACAGCGCTGCTAGATTCCTGTTCGCAAGTCAATCTGAGCACAGATGATTTTTCGCAAAGGTTGCTGCTGCCAAGAAACAAATATAACATAGAAATTCAAAGCATCGGTTTGTCATCAACAAATATTACATTCAAAACTTCAACTAACATCAAGTCGCCATTCACCGGTTTCGAGCTTCCATTAACTTTTTGTATTACATCGTACAAACTACATAGTATTCGTTGATGATGAATTTCATAGACCAAAGAAAATCGGTATGTTGCTGGGTACGAAAACGTTCTTCAGTCTGCTATCTGTAGGTCAAATCCATCTTGGGTCTAATTTACCTATCTTGCAAAAAACGCTCTTAGGCTGGRTCGTTTCGGGACGCTATAATACCGGCAATATATCTAAACCATCTTGTTTACTTCTATCCAATGAATCTTTAGATGTCAAATTGGAAAGGTTGTGGAAATTGGAAGAAGTTACTACAATCCCAGAGCCTTGGACTCGTGAACAACAGATTTGCGATTTGTACAATGCAAAGGCATCAAGAAGACCTTGCGGCAGAATAGTTGTCAAACTATACACAAGAACGTCGATTAGCTAAATCACCACAATTGACAGCACAGTACGTTGAATTCATGAACGAGATCCTGGGTCATATGAGCATTGCAAAGAATACAAATCTGAGCGAACCGCATTATTTTATACCACATAATTGCGTTCTTAACCAACAACTACAACAACAAAGCTTCGAGTCGTATTTGACGCCTCCTGTCGAACTACATCCCAAAAATCACTRAAAGATATTCAGATGGTTGGTCCTACAATCCAATGCGAACTTTTTATTCTTCTTCTTCGTTTCCGATTCAATAGATTTGCACTCACGGCGAACATAGTCAAGATGTATCGGCAAGTATTAATTCACGAAGATGATCGAAGGTTCCAATACATTCTGTGGAGGAATTCATCGACTGAAGMCATTCGGACACACCAACTATATACTGTAACGTATGGAATGGCTGCTGCACCATACCTTGCTAGACGACGTACTGTGTGGTGCTGACAGTCTAACCGAACTTTCACAGATAAAGCAAGAGGTAACACAACTCTTAGAATTAGGAAAGTTTAAATTAACAAAGTGGCATTCTAATAATCATCGATTCAGAGAAGACGACTCTTTAAAGGATCTAAACGTAGATCTATCTATCAATAACGCTCTTGGACTAAAATTAAACCAAAATCTTGATTGTTTTATTTTTTCATTTGAAGCAAATCTAGGACTCACTGGCCGTCTTACAAAACGTTCCGTCCTCTCTGTTGCATCGTCACTTTGCGACCTACTTGGTATTTTGGTTCCTATTATTATAGCTTTAAAAGCTTTGTTGCAAGAAATATGGCTACTAAAGCTGGATTGGGATGAATCTGTGCCATAGAACATTGAATGGGCTTAGAAAAACTTTCTAAATTCCTTATTGGACCTTTCATTAATCAAGGTGCCTGGGTTTTGTTTTTCCGCAGATATGGAGTGTCTTAAGATACATGGATTTTGTGACGCATCGATTCGTGCATATGGCTGCGCAATTTATACTCGTTTTATCAGCAAATCTGGCACTGCTACTATTCGCTTACTCACTGCTAAATCCAGAGTTGCACCCATCAAAAAACAATCGTTACTAAAATTACAACTTTGTGGCGCTCTTCTCCTCGCTCGTTTATTAACAAAAATCAAACCAACAATTTCTCATAAATCCTTTAATATTTTTCTCTGGACAGACTCACAAATAGTCTTACATTGGCTGAAGATGCATTTTGCAACACTTTCGACCTTTGTTGGCAATCGAATTTCGACAATCCAGGACTTAAGCAAAGGTGCCCATTGGAGACATGTACCAACTCATTGTAACCCGGCGGATGTTGCGTCTGGAGGATGTACCGAAAGGAGCTTGTGGATTCAATACTAATGAAATAATACTGAAATAAATGGCCAAAGGACAACTGCAATGATATCGACATGGAAGTTGTCGAAAAAGAGAAGTGAAAATCTGCATTCAAATCAATCGTTAGCACCAATTACATTTTGGGAATCGTGAATCCGCGAAGTAACTACTCTAGCAGCCTTCGATTGATAGCTTGGATGTTCCGTTGCATCAATATTTGACGACATATTACAAAACTTAATGAAAAGAGTTTCATCACGCCTTACTTTGCATAATTTGGAACATTCAACATATACATTTTACTAATGAAATTCATCTTTTATAGAAAGGTCTCACGACAAATGGTCCATTGCGTTATTTAAATCCGTTTTTAGAGTATACCGAAGGATTTCAAATACTCAAAGTTGGCGGTCGATTGGAATTAGCGGATATTCCAAAAGAAAGGAACACCCAATGCTGTTGCCAAGCAAATCCAATTTAATTAAGCATTACACTCCCCACCTACATCGGAAACACTACCATGCAGGAGCAAAGGCGCTCGTAGTACTAATGAGAGTTCAGTTTTGCATAGTAAATTCATGCGATTTAGCAAGGCGTATCGTCAGATCGCGCACACATTGTATATGTTACAAGCCAAAGCTGATGAATCAGGTAATGGGGAAGTTACCTGTCGAGCGATTGACTCCATATCGCCCCTTTGCGCGTTGCGGTATTGACTTCTGCGGACCAGTCAACGTATATTTGCGTATTCGAGGGAAAACACCTTATAAGTCGTMCATAGCGATCTTTGTTTGATACAATACCAACATATAATCCTCTCCCGGCATTCTTTCTAGTGCTGTTTTGAAAGTATTGATAAGGCGATTATGTTCATGCAACATTCTCTAGATTTTTAAAACAGTATCCCTTTCGGGTTCTTGTACACTTAGACACCTGCGATAAGCTTCGTTTTCTTCATCACTCATAAAATAAAGTAGCAAAAACTTTGGTTGTTCATTATTTGCGGGAAGTAAGGAACCAATCCTGCGATACACCTGTCCTTGGATGGTAAAAGTAGGTGAAAATCCAGGCATTACRACCTCCTTATCTRCACCAAATGACGTCATCTGAAAGCAAGAATTATMCTTTCTAAYCCTGCTTAAAAACCGGCGCGATTCGTTACTGTCGTATAAAAGTAAAGATTTAAGGCTAGCTATGATAACCAATCGGTGAACTATCCTGTTACAACAATAAAATTTACAACTTTATTATATTACCTTCTTCCAGCTGGAAGATAGGCGGACCAAGACTGTTGAGTTCTTGGGCCATATTGTTCCAAAAAGCTGCCACTTCTTCTTTAGGGTACTTGGTAAAACCCTGCGCCATTTCAGGTTTTTGCTGTAACAGCTCAACCATTAGTGCTTATTGTTGCTTGGTGGTAATTACTTTGGACCTGCGGAAATCGCTTTAAATATTATTTTAATGATAAAAAATATGTTATAGTTTGAATTCAATTAAAACTTACATTTCTTTTTTTAATTTATTTTTCCGTTAGCACAAACCTGTCGTACAAAAATTCCGATAAACTTAAAAATTTTCCGTTCCGAGTGAATTCAGTGAATGCAACTCTACGAATTTCGAACTTACTTTCGGAACTGTTCGAATTGCATGATAGCAGTTTCGTAACTTTCCCGAAATAACAGTCTACGATGGATTGCGTGATAGGGCTGATTAGTTTTTCAAAACGTAATAAACGTAATTTAACACCCAAATGCGTCTTTATTCATTCAATACATGTTATCTTTTCAAATMTTTTTTTAATTCGGAACTCATTAAAAACTTTAATAGGATTTCTTCCAAATGTACTCATTTTCAAGTTTTATCACATTAGTAAGCAGCTGATTCGAATATTGGTTTACCGCATGTTCGAAATTACGAAAATCCAAACAGATCCTGTGACAACATTGAAAATCAGAATTGGTTTGCAATTATTACAGCTAAGCAATTCTGTCTTGGATTTCACAACATTCCTCAATATAATAATAATATATATTAAAATTATTGGCTTGACCAGGGTTATTTTTTTGAGCGCGGCCGGAACAAGCCAGCGCCACAAAGAATACTACGCAAAAGTACTACAGTCAGCAGTATTGGATCGACTAGAGCTATTGTTTAGAGCGACATGATTTTATTATAAATAAAATTGTTATATATCTATATGTTATATTACATTGATATAAATTTAATGTGTTTATTATACATATATAATTCACATGTTTTTCATCATTATGGAAAAAGTGTTGACAACTCAATTATAGTTGAATAAGTTGGAAAGAATTTCTTCATAGTTAATAATGAAAAAATAATCAAGCGGAAGTAAAAACATACAAATCGATGTCGCTGAAAAATCCTTACTTTTGTCTTTAAGATATGGCAACGCTGGTTTTCCTCATAACTGTAAACACTCTAACATTTCAGCCATAAGTCTGCTAAGTGATTTTTTAGTTATAAATTTAGCTAAAAAATAACAAAATAAAAGTGAAATGTGAACATATTTCAATGTGCAAAGTGTATATTTAATTATACAAAGTGAAAAATGTGAAAAAATTTAGTTAAACATTGTGAAATAGCATGTGTTATTTATATAATATTTGAATTTTTAAACGCTAATGTTTCAATATAAGTATTACCAAATATTTCCCTTCTGGATAAGCTCCACTATCAGCACATAACCCATTGGCACGATTCCGATTACTTGGCGAAGGAGTAAAAAAAACCGAAATGGGGAAGTATGGATAGTGGAGCTTCTCCAGAGGAAAAATATCCAAAAACAATATAAAAATAACTAATATTTATTTTAATAATTCAAAAATTTTCACTAAGAACACTTGTTATTTTTCTATGTTTTACTAAATTTTTTCACGTTTTTTTATATGTATATTTAAATATACACTCTAAGCATTGAATTAAGCTCACATTTCACATTTATTTTGTAATTTTTCAACTAAATTTAGTAATTTAAAAGTTACTTATCAAATTTATGGCTGAAAAGATAAGTGTGTTTATATTTACGTGGTAAACCAGCTTTGCCACACCTTAACAACCAAAAGTGAAGGATTTTTCAGCGTTTCACAGTGTTTTCTTTGTTTCTACATTGGAGGGTTTCTTTTTTCTTTATTAACTATAAAAAAAACCTATAAAGAAGAATCAATTTCAAGCTAAAATTGTGATATGATATGTGATATTTAATAACCACAGATAAGTAAAACCGTGTGATAATATTATAATATTTATATGATTGTAATATAACATTTTTATATACATATTACAATTTAATATTATCGTTGTCCTTCTGCGTTGGCGGCCTTCGGCCGCGCTTTAAAAAAATAACCCTGGCCGAGCGAATACCCGGGGCGACTGAAGTACTTTCGCGTAGTACTCTTTCTGCGTTAAAAATAAGTAGTTATATTTTTTCGTTATCATACACTCTTATTGACACAAAATTTGTGTTTTAGTTATAAACTAGATAAATTTTAGTTAATATATCTATCAGGGATTTCCATTTATTTTTGATTATACATTGTTTTATATTTTAGCTGACGATACATACATTTTTATATTTAAAATTTGAGTTTTGGATATAAAGTGGTTATATTTGTTGGTTATCATGCACTCATAGTGAAACAAAATTTGAATTTTCGTACTGTACTTGTATACTTTGCACTTTATTACGTAATATTATTATATAATATTACTAATACATGTATATAATATTATTTATTTGCCTAACAAATTAAAAAAACGTGTGTCACTCGGGAACTTCCGCGGNTTGGTTATCATGCACTCATAGTGAAACAAAATTTGAATTTTCGTACTGTACTTGTATACTTTGCACTTTATTACGTAATATTATTATTATATATATATATATATATATTATTATATAATATTACTAATACATGTATATAATATTATTTATTTGCCTAACAAATTAAAAAAACGTGTGTCACTCGGGAACTTCCGCGGTAAAGCTATTGCATAGCATTTTGTATCAACTTATGCAAGTATAATTATTTATTTATTTTATTCATGCAGCATTTCTTTTTCTTTGATATTGCATACATATCGACAGATTTTTGCGAGTCACGGAAACATATTTTAGAATGGAATATTATAAATCGACAACTCCGTTGTTGCCATTTTTCTGACTTCTTCCTGTGAAGAAGCATCAGAAAGTTGTTCAATTTATGATTTTTAGCTTTTGTCATCGTCGCGAAAAGACGCTTGTAGGCAAAGACATGCTCGGGGAGATGTTACGGCGTCTGTTTTTATGAATGAGCGAGGTCACTTGTAGAATTTGCGCCTGCGTTTATGAATGAAAGTTGTAAAATTTACTACATTTGGGCTTCGCCAATTCGGCTGACAAATTGAGTTTTGATGCTTCTGCTATTTGAGCAATTGTTGTTTTTGTGGAACAATTCTTCAATTTTTTGTTGGCGACATATTCACAGGTGTACGCATATGTATGTATGCATGCTTGTGCATTATTTGTTCGGAAGTGTATACAAATGTATGTATGTACAAGAAAGATTAAAACGAAGTTGAGTTGTACTTTGAACAATTAGCTTCATTACTCTTCGAATGACAAACCAATAGTGATTGACTTAGACTAATTTTTCATGTCGTCAGCCACGCTTCGATAGAGGCTATCTCTTAGTATAAGAGACGAAATGTGAGAACGCCTGGATGATTACTGTTGAGTACGTATGTACGTGAGAGTGATATGTTACTCCTCCAATGCTTAAAAACTACAATGCCCTCATTGTAGTGAATATCTTAAAACTAATTATAGTGTACTCTAGTTATATCAAAGAAATAACCTAATACATTCAGTATTTGCTTCTTTCGAATTAATTTCAAATACATGTAGACAAAAAGGTTAGATTTATTATCTCATACAATACTATAATCTAAATCTATGAAATAGTAAAATTCATTTTGAAATTTCTTTTATTAATAATTCTTCTTTTTTCGTTTGAACTGGTTTTTTTATTTTATTCTGCTTACCTCTAACTATTTTCAGTTGATTTTTATACACATTCAAGGGCTTTTCAGCAATTTGAATAAAACTTTCGCTGTCTTCATCAGCGGAATGAATTGTTGCGCAATTTGAGGCGATTTCATGTTCTGCCGCATTACATTCCTCAACTTTAATGCGAGAAAGTGCATCTGCAACGTAATTTTCCCTTCCCGGGATGTACTTCACGTCGAAGTCATACTCRTTAAGGCGAATCTTCCACCTTTGCAACTTGGTATTCGGCTCTTTTAAATTATGCAGCCATYGAAGTGGTCTGTGATCGCTATTAATAATGAATTTTCTCCCATATAAATATGGCCTAAAATACTTAGTAGCCCAAACCATTGCTAAAAGCTCTTTTCCGTGGTCGAATAATTAAGCTCGTGCTCGTTTAAAGTGCGACTCGCGAAGCAAACAGGGTGACTTTGCTGGCTTAAAACTACTCCTAAGGCCACATTAGAAGCATATGTAATTAGGGTAAATGGCTTATCATAGTTTGGGTATACCAATATGAGATCTTGGGTAATTAATATTTTTATAGTATTTATGGCGTTTTGATATTCTTTCTTCTCGCTATTTACTTTATTACCCTTCWTTAAACAATTTGTCAAAGGTTTAGTAATATTTGCGAAATTTTGAATGAATTTTTGATAGAATCCCGCCAGACCTAAGAACTGCTTTATTTCTTTCTCTGTTCTGGGTATAGCATAATTTGTAATTGCCTCTATTTTATGTGAGTTGGCTTTTATGCCTTTTGGAGTCACCACATGCCCTAAAAACTCTGTTTCATGTTTTAAGAACTCACTTTTGTTTTCAGATTAGCGTCAGCTAGTCTTTGAAAAACCATATCGAGTGATTCGCTATGTTCCTGAAGTGATGTACTAAACACGACGATGTCGTCTAAATATACCATACAAATGTTTCCAACTAGCCCATCCAAAACTGTATTCATCAGCCTTTGGAAGGTTGCGGGGGCGTTTTTTAGCCCGAAAGGCATCCGTAGAAACTCATAGTGTCCACTCTGGGTGGAAAATGCGGTCTTTTTTCTGTCCGCAGGGTCCATTTCGATCTAGTGGAATCCCTGTGCGGAATCTATTGTAGAGAAATACATACATTTACATAATTTATCCAAAATTTCGGCCATGTTGGGAATAGGATATCTATCATCTACAGTTATCATATTTAGTTTTCGAAAGTCAAACACTATTCTCCATCTCTCTCTTCTAGATGAATCCCTTTTTTTGGGTATAACCCAGAGAGGTGCGGAATATCGAGAGTCACTATGGCAAATAATTTTTTGCCTGAGCATTTCCGTTATCTGGCTATTCACTTCGGCTTTGTGAACTTCTGGGTATCTGTAGGATTTAACATAAATTGGGTCTTCATGTATGGTTTTTACTTTATGTTTTTTTTTTGTGTGTAAAAGTGACTTGCTCTTCTTCCTTATAAAAAATATTTTTAAATTTTATTAGTAATTCATTAAGCATTTTGTATTCTTCACAGTTTAAATGGTCTAGTCTAAAATTATTTCCGTCTTCTTCGCCACTGCTAATATTCAGTAAATTATAGAAATTTTTATCTGAATTTTTCATTTCTAAGAAGTTATACATCTGATCGTTTAAGATGATAGTATTATTTTCTAAATTTATCTTTGAGTTAAGTTTTTTTAATACATCAAATCCTAAAAGCCCTTCATAGTTATTAGAAAAGTCAAACTCAAAAAGTTTTAAATTCTGGTTTCCAAAAGTAACGACTTCTTGTACTTTGTCTAACAAAACTTTTCCGGTTGCTGTTTTTAAAACGATTGGWTTAACTTGAATAGCTTCATTACTAAGTACAAACGGTCTAATTAGGCTAACTGATGAGCCCGTATCTACTAGAAATATTATTTGTTTGTTGTTTATTGTTAATCTAATCTGTTCTAATGTTGTTGAAAAATCTTGTTCCATTGGCTCAGGTCGTCCATATCTACGAATTCTGGACTGATTTGAATTTGTTGTGTCTTTTTTTGATGCCTGAAATGAATTTGTCTGCGGGTTATTGCATACGTTGGTAGTATTACGGTTGCTGCTTATGTAAAACTGAGAGCTGAAATTCGTTGGCTGAAGATGTTGAACGCGATCAATCTGTCTGGGTTGCATTTTACTAAAATCATTGTTGCCTAATGGGACCCCTCCCGTGTAATAGTTATTGGTCGTTCGTTTCGATAAAAGCTATTATTTGAATAATTAGGAGCTCGGTTATTTATAAGTGTATTATTTCTTATATTTTGTTKATTCTTATTTATGTTTCTGTCATCATCAAAATCACCATTTTCTTTTAAAATTTTAATTGCGGATTTAATGTTTGTGGCTAAATTTAGGTTGATAATTCTCGTTCAAGAGTTTTCATACTAATTTGTTCTAGTTCATTATTCAGAAATTCTTTGGTAGAGCTACTTTCAGTTTTTAATTTAATACAATCTTTAATTTTACAAATTTCGGTATTTGATTCTTCACATAAAATTCTCACGCTGTGCTTAAACCTAATGTTACTAACTTGCAGTATAAGTGTTGATATTAGAGTGTGCTCACCAAACTCGTCAATTAGAAGTTGCCGCAGTGTTGCCCAGTCAACCGGTTGCTCTCTTCTTACGACGTCTAACGCTGGTCCTCGCAAAGTGCGTAAAACGCTATTAAAATAAAATGCTCGTTGTTCTGGTAACGATGGTAATACTGGAGGTATTATCGAATCAATGCTGTCGATGTAAAGCGCCAAATAACTGCTATCGCCATCAAAGGCCTGAATTAATTTAATGTTCTGCAGCACAAGTTCTATTCTTTGTAGAACAAAGCCATATTGATTGTAGGGTTTATGCTCAATGTTTGAAAGTTTTCACTCAAATATTGTAGTTCTGTATTAATGTCCATCTACTTATTTTGTTGCTGCGTATTTTATGTTATGTGCATTTCACTTTTTGTGATCTACGTATCAATTACTCTTTTATATTGCTCTTCTAAGCATCTTGTAGAGTTAGAAATTGTCTCTTCACTGTTTGTTTTTGCGCTTTGTGATAGAGTTACACTAAAATTATTCACCACAGCAGAAAAAGGTTAATTGAAGGACAATGTGGATATGGTAAATGTTGTTGCTTTAGTTATTATTTCGTTGTTTGTTTTTAATTCATAAACTTTCTTTGTGAAGGTCAATTCAAAATCACACCGATCACCTTCAACGTGATCTTTCCTTGCTAATTTTTCCATGTCGTCACCCACGCTTCGAGCTCCTATCTCTTAGTATAAGAGGCGAAACGTGAGAACGCCTGGATGATTACTGTTAAGTATGTACATATGTACGTGAGATTGATATGTTGCTTGCATATAAGTATATATGAATGATAAAATGCACATTAATGCGTGCACATGTAATATAAGTAATAAAATCATGATTTGATTTTCTGAACGCGTACAAATAATAATATTAATATGATAGCCGATATATGTATGCATTTATTATTGTTGTGATAAATTCAATTTCTATTACTACTATTAGTATAGTATATTTAGTAGAAATCAAATAAAATTATTAAATATTCAAGTCCAAATTGACTGTAAATAGTACTACGCATGCATTCATACAAAATTGTACTCATATCATAATTATTTTTACATGCCAATATGGAAATGCCGACGGAAAAACGCAAAAGTATACATATTTGCATACATTGCGGTAGCAAAAATTGAAGCATGAAAATATCACAATGCTGTTATTGGGAGTATTATAAGGAGCATGCATACATATACATATTTATGACTCTTCATATTCTTGAGTATGTGAGACAGAGAACACAATATCTTTATGTTATCTGTGTGAGAGGTGTGTTTTGTACACATTTTTGGCTATCAAAAGTGAAAAAATATAAACAAGCAAAACGAGATTCTTCGTTATGAGTGTAATCATGGGCATGCATACATATATCTCTGTCTCTTCATATTCTCTGTTTCGGCATATATGCCATGCCATCATATGCCGTAAATACATATATTTATTTCTCTTCATACTCTCGGTTAGAATATGTGAGAGAATTGTAAAAAATTTTAAAATTATGAGGCGAATTCCGACCTACAATGTTAACAAATGCGGCGAATTCCTTACTTTGAATCTAACGAATGTTCGACATTGAACCTGCACCTTCTCTATACTTTACATTCTCTGGTTAGACGATGAACGGCCTTCAAGCCACCCCTCCGTGCCCGTTGGAGTGCGGAGCGTGAGGTTTTTCCGTTACGGAATTTCTGGATTACGGTCCCCGCGCTCAAAGCCCGCGGTAGAAGCTATRCAATAGCTTAAAAAGAAAATATCCATATGCATGAATAGATTTATTTTTGCGAAAAAGAGGAGTTCCAGCGAATTGCCTAATCATCACATGGCACCGCTTCATTTCGTCTTAATTTTTGGTAAACAAATGAGGTTCAAACGAGTGTAAAATATGGTTTTTAAAATAAAGATTTTTTAGGTAAAAAACCTGCTAAAAGTGGATTTATTTAAAAATTTATAGTGTAATTTAATTAATTTGAAGTGAAAAATGTGAATAAAGTGTGTTTAATGTGGTGAAATCTTCTTCTTCTTCTTGATTGGCGTAGTCACCGCTTACGCGATTATAGCCGAGTTAACAACAGCGCGCCAGTCGTTTCTTCTTTTCGCTACGTGGCGCCAAT
>NW_017536330.1:137320-153307 GCF_001853355.1 Bactrocera latifrons | reverse complement strand
TTGAGGAGGCTTATCCCACGGTAGTTGGCGCAGATTGTGGGGTCTCCTTTTTTGAGGATTGGGCAGAGCACACTTAAATTCCAATCGTTGGGYATGCTTTCGTCCGACCATATTTTACAAAGAAGCTGATGCATGCTCCTTATCAGCTCTTCGCCGCCGTGTTTGAAATGTGGTGAAATAGCTTCTTGAAATGATTGAATTTTGCGAAGTTTTGAACTTTAATTTCGAATATCTCGTAAACTAAGCGTTTGCGGTAGGACTTCTTCTTTCCAGCATACCTTCAAATCGCGGCGCCAAATAAATCGGAATTGCGCCAACTCATTCATACCTAAATTCGTTTTTAGTGCCCGACCTCCAAAGTAATCTGATTTATTGATGTACCAATATGATTAAAATATAATTCATAGTTGTCCCTAAAAGCTGCATCCTATAAGTTGATAATTAGAAAATGTTTTCAAATCCTTCAAAGTTGCTTAATCAATGGATATTTCACGACGAACGATCAAATGAAGTGAAGTTTACTAAATACAACGATTACGTCTGGGATAAAAGGACTCACTACTTATTCCAGTGTGAGAGCGCCTCATAATAAGCGTTTTTTATTACATTTTCTATTGTATCTAGATCGAACAAAATACCAATTTTTGGGCACTTAAATTAAAAGCCCTAACATTTTTTACGATTAAAAATTATTACATAATGAACTTTTAGTATATGATAAAACTATTTAAATCTTTTGTTATGATTTTATGGCATATTAAAACAACTGACTTGAACTTTCAATGGCTGCGATTTAGAATGGCATTCCCGGATTTCGGGGTTAAAATGGCTATGTACGGATAGAGGAGATCTTCCAGATCAAGGATATATGTACATAAAGTTGCCGCTGATATATGGTTTTTGAGATATTTGCATTTAAAGTTCGAAAAATCAACTATTTAAAATATTATATATGTATATATATTTTCTCAATCTCGAGGACCTCCTCTATCCGTACATTTTAACCCCAAAATCCGGGGATGTTATTATAAAACTTATCCCTTTCAATACTTAAAAGAGTGACGTACAGGCTAACGCTCGCAATTAATAAATGTTTTTACTCATCGGTAATTGAAAATTCATATTACCATGCATCACATTACAAAACGATTTATGAAATATATTTAAATTTCGCATTTTCTTTAGTTTTCATTGTTTTACATTTTTTATTAACGATCTTGAACGGCGGACACAAATTCCTCCGTTCACATAACCAAAACTATTAATTTCAGTTAATGGTTGTAATAAGGTGAAAATTCATAAAAATTAACATAACCTTTGATTTATATTGCGATGATAAAAATGTTAGAGGAGAAACTGATGCGGTGCGCATGGAAAAAGCCTTCGTGGAATCCATTGGACTCTCTAACACCAAGTAAGCCAAAGCTTTATTGGCGATAAAATGGCTTTTAAATGTTTTTTGCAGATTTACAAGTTATTTTAGTTTGAGTATGGAACTCTTATTTTTTTTTTACGCAATGTGGTAAAGGAACCACAACCTTTTTTTTCTGAAGGTAGACATCAAAAATTAAGTTTACAGACTACTATATCTTGTCAACGTTTTAAAAATTATGAAATAATCATTCGTTTTTTGTATATGTTTGTCTTTCTGAAGTACAAAAAGTGCATTCGGTGGTTTTTGCGATGGGTGAAATTGTTAAACAAAACAATTTCAATAAATTTTGTGCTCGGATTCAAATTTTTGGTGCCGAAACTTTCAGAATTTTGGAAAAAGCCTTCGATCATAATTGTATTGTCGTGATCAAGTGTTTTTGTTAAATAAAAATTGTTTAATGAGGGTCGAGAACGTGTTAACGACCAACCATATGCAGTATGGCCATCAACATCAACTGATGATCAACACGTCAATAAAATAAAGGAATTGATGTTTGCGAATCAACGATTAAAATTCAGAGATCTTGCTGGCATCGTTGGAATATCGGTGGAAGTAGTGAAACCCATTTTGAAAGATCATTTGGGTCTAAGGAAAGGGAAAATATGATTCGTTCCAAAATCATWAAATTCAAATACGAAAAACAGCGTCATGTTAACGTCTGTGAAACAATGTTTTCCGACTACCAGGATATAATGAAACGTATATTTACTGGCGATGACTCTTTGATCTATGCTTACGACCCGGGAACAAACGACCAAGCTGACAATTTGTTCATAGTTTTCTTCGATTATCTAAATGTAGTGCAATCCGAACTCCTTCCGTATTATTATTATATTATTCCGACCAAACTGTCAACAAGGAATACAATTGAGTTTTATACGTTACTCACATTTAAGGTTGTTTAGGTGGAAATTGAATTTAAACTGTTTGAGGATTGGAAAAAAAAAACGAGTAAAACAAGTCGTGTTTACCCTTTCCATATGTTTTAATAATTTTATTTTGTTTGAAATCAGTAAAAAAAAATTAACATTTTAAATTAGGTCATCAGGTTAGCACATATCAACTTTTTTTTATATTGTTTACCATTTTTAGCCAATAACATATTTTTAAACTTACATATATATGTAATTAGTAATTTAAATATTTTTATTTTATGTTAATAATGAGTCGACCCCTCTTTATTGAATTTTTGAAAATTGATGATCAACCATACGATCAACTAATTCAACCATCGCCACATATTTCTAATACATTTATGTCCGTAAATTAAGATGGAAACTGCATTAAATATCATTTTATTCTTCAATCCAAGGCTTAAACACGCGGGCACTCTATCAAAGTTCGGAAAGTTTAAAATGGAAAGAAGTAGTTTCCAGTACTAGTGCATTCTTACTACTTTTGAAAAATTGCAGCTCACACGTAYCATATAGAAGATGGCAAAGTCATACCGTTCGCACCTGTGAAGCCGTTCCAACTGATATTGCTCCTTCAAAAGAAGATGAAAATAGTAATATGTATTATTCTTTGGATCTTATTATTATTTTTACCTAAATAGACAATATAGCTATATATATATAGCAATATAGCAATAAGCTTATTGAAACCCGCTTTCATTATTTCGCTCGTACTCGTGTCTTATTAAAAAAGAAATTGCATATAACTCTTCGACTTCTGCCAGTTTCAATTATTAGAAGCTGTAACTTTTTATTTATAAGCTTCGATTATTGCTTTCCATACTAAAAAATAGAGCACTTAGCAATATCATAATATTTGGTTAATAAGTATTCAGTCTCCGAAGATAAATCCAATCAAATTGCACGTGTCAACCAGGTAATGCAAAAATAAAGCATAATTAATGATTAAAAAGAATATACTAGTAAAAACCATGTAATGGAACATTTTTATCGCATTTCTTTTTTATCAGTGATTGTTCCTGGAAGGATATTGAAAATCACAAAACAAAGCAAGTTGATAACAAAAATCCCAGAAGAAATTCTTTTAAACCGATAAAGGTGTTTTAAGTTGGCGATGCACAGTGTATATTAAAGCTATGGATCCAAAGAATCCATGCATTTTAATTCTGATTAACAATAATTAATTCTGTACCACGGAATCTTATATATTTTGCTTTTACTTTTGATTTTATAAAACACTTTTGATCACGCTATTTTAATTGTCAATTGACATAATTTCGACATACATATTACTTATATTTTTGATTTTTTGGTTGGAAACACTGATTTGCCGTTTTTTATATTCTCTTTGCGCAAGTCCATATTTTGTAAAACATTTTCATTTGTTAAATGAGTAGTCATACTTTTAATGCTTCCAGGGGTTCTACTCAGTATGGGGGACGGTACAGGAACCCACATATTATTCAATCGCTCAAAGCTTGTACGAAATTTATTATGTCCGTGCTGAGCTACATCTTCCCATTCCACAACTGGATAAACACAAGCATCGTTATTTTCAAATATATCCGACCACTCAGCTTGCGTTTTCTTTAAAAATGCTTGTTTTACTAAATCTATAGTAATATTTTTTTCATAGCGATTTTCAGGAAATTGACAGAGTTCAGGCAACTGTAAATTACTTTTAAAAAATTGGAAGAACTTTGGTTCCAAAGCTCCTACTGTCATATATTTCCCATCCTTCGTTTCGTATAGATCATAAAAATAAGCTCCTCCATCCAACATGCTTTGACCTGCTTGACTCTTCCATATGGGAAGGGAACGGGACAAAAATAACCAAGAGGATAAATAAGCCACTCCTTCACACATTGAAGCATCAATTACTTGTCCGCAACCAGACCGATGGCGTTCTAAAAGCGCTAAACAAATTCCCATTGCACATAGTAAACCTCCACCAGCAAAATCTGCCAAGATATTTAAAGGTGGAGTTGGTCTATTATTATGAGAACGCAACATAGATAAAACACCAGAAATCGCAAGGTAGTTAATGTCATGCCCTGCTCGTTTTGCTAAGGGGCCATATTGGCCAAAACCTGTTAAACGTGCGTATATTAACCTAGGATTTTTCTTGCACAAAACATGGGGACCAAGGCCAACACTCTCCAATACACCAGGTCTAAATGGGTCAATCAATACATCATGAACTTGGACAAGTTTTCGTGCTAGTTTACGCCCTTCGGATGTTTTCAAATTAATATTTAGAGTCGTCTTTCCATGTGTCATTACATCCAAGTTATTTTCCCAAACCTGAAATAACATTATATAAGTTTAATATATGTATAAGTATATCACAATAAATATTATTTTAAGATAATTTATTAAATAGAACAATACGGCAATAGTATGAATATATTATTTTTAAGGCAACCCTTTGCATTAAACATTTTTAACTCAAAATTAAAATACTGAAAACATAACACCTTTACGGTGGAAATATATTTGTCAATTACTAACTACCATCATAATCAGAATTGTTCAAGAAGAGTTCCTAACAATATTATGTATGTGAGTTTTGGAATTTGAATACATTAAATATTATATAAATGCTCTTCTTTATTGTATGATTTAGGAATGTTTCCAATTCCATAATTTACCAAAATATATCTCCAAAAAAGTATTACTATTTAAATACTCCATGAATACCTACTTTACTAATAATATGTACTTCGTTAAATTTTTTTGTTGTAAAATATTTTTTTATGAATTAACAAAGTCTATGTTGTAAGTTGTCTCAAGGGATACATTCTTATAAATTATACCAAAAAATTGTTTCGAATCCTTCAGAGTTGCTAAAACACACAACYATATTAATACCACGACAACCGTTCAAATTTTTTCTGTGTTTCATTTAACGAAATATTACTAAATTTTGGGCATAGTTGGCAAATACTTTAAACAGTATTTCTGTAAAATGTATAGCTTTAACATGTACTTTCTACCCATGATACATGTTTCAACATCACTGAGTTGAATTGAAGCAATTCAACTTCAGATCAACCTGGCTCTCTTTTTTGGTATTACGAACTTCAACTATTTTTAGTTGAAATTTCAAAAATGCTTCAAAGCTTAGAAAATGAAAATTTGACAGATAATTAAAAAGCTGACATCAAAAGAAAAACCAAAACTATTCAATTCAGTTCTTGCTTGTGAAAGAGTGAAAATTCATTAAAGGGGTCATTAAAATTATCTAAATTGCCTCGAAATGTGAACCAGAAATTTCAATTTAATTTCAAGCAAAAAAGAAATGCAAAGTGTTTCATTCAAGAAATCACTCAGAATACAATGGCTAGTGTTACCATGCGACTAGTAACTATAGGTAAATTTATAAGTTTTAAACCACTAGTTTGTGAAGGTAGATGTTTTTGATACAGACTCTAATTGGTCAGAATGAATTTGGTAAATTGGGTTCCATACAACTGCCATATTCCTATATAGAAGTAACCAAAGTTGAAAAAAGTATTTTAGTAACATACGTTTGTTTAAATCTCTTTAAAACAGACATCTTTCGTCAGCTAAATTATATAAAATTAAATTTTAGAAAATTCTATTGTAGATGAGATATCGTTAATAAATAACACGAAGAGAATGGGGCTAAGATGACCTTGTGAAACAACTGAAAAGACATTAAATCCTCAAATATCACTAGTTCTGTTCTATTATATTATATAAATAAAAAGATGCCAATTGAAGAAATCTTGGTTGAAAGCCCAGTAGATCAAATTAATATACGAGAGTCGAGATATTCACTTTCGAAAGCTTTGCTAAAGTGTTGTGTATATAACATCCGTATGCCGTTCCCAAAAACACAATGATGATGCGAAATCCAAGCAGAGAAGTGGAGCTTTACGATCTGCAATGATGGCTTCAAAAATTTTAGGTATAGTTTTCAGTGTAAGACCCAAATTCAATTTTATGCAATACGATTATAAATTACTGCTTCCATATTGAAAGAAATATACCTTGTTCAAGAGAGGAACTAAATATCTTGTCAAAGGCAAGTAGATACATTTGGCACTATTTTTCAGGGGCAGGAATGTATCATATATGAATTGTAATTAAAACATGATTTTAACTTTTTTAAATTAAATAAGACGTCTTAATCAGACATAATTGGAGCATTAATTGACGTATTCGGACAGGGCACCTGCTGATAGGAATATTTTTAGGAGAATAAGTAAACTATTTTGACTTGAAAAATTTTGCGAACATATTTGAAATAATGTGATTGCGCATGACATGATAGATTGATAGTCCATCCCAAAAGGATAATTGGAAATTCTTCGTTTGGATTTACCGAGTCAAAAAAAACTTATGTACAATATTCTTTTTATATCATATTATTTAAGTAAATATTATAACATTTTTTAACGGAGAAGCGCAGATATTTAGAATATTCGACAAGTGAAAATGCTTCCATTTAAAATGTTTGAAATGTCGCGTTCTTCGGTATTTAAATTTATATAACTCTTTCAAGAACCATGGCCTGTACTTTTAATTTTATTAACAATTACTATTGGAACATACTTCTTAAATAATTTCGCAATAGTTTAATTGAAATGTGAGATACTCAACTTTCGGCATTGAAGGAATTCATAAATAAATTTATTTACTTTTATCTTTTAAATTAAAACAGTTAAAAGAAATCCAGTGTTGTCAAAAAATTATTGAAACAAATGTTTGACTAAGCTATTGTGCTCTAGAGAACATTGCATCAGCCAATTCATTTCAAACTGCGTTATCACTTTCCATTTCCAAAAGAACTACATTCCAGTTTTTMTCGCTGAAATGGTTCGAACCACTCAAAGAATTTTTATACAATGTTTCTTTAAATCCCCCTATTATTTTTTATGCAGTTTTACTGTTTAAAACGATTTCGAATATTCAAAAGTGCTGCAATGACTCCAAAACTTGTTGAAATTATTTGTGCAAAAATAAGTTAAAAGCTGGCAAATCTTTATTCTGTTCCTGTAATACATTCTAAAAAACGTATATCGAGTTTCATTCTTCTTCTTCTTAATTGGCGTAGACACCGCTTACGCGATTATAGCCGAGTTAGCAACAGCGCACCAGTCGTTTCTCTACGTGGCGCCAATTGGATACTCCAAGCGTAGCCAGGTCCTTTTCCACCTGGTCCTTCCAATGGAGTGGAGGTATTCCCCTTCCTCTGCTCTCCCCGGCGGGTACAGCGTCGAATACTTTTAGAGCTGGAGTGTTTTCGTCCATTCGTACAACACGACCTAGCCAGCGTAGCCGCTGTCTTTTAATTCTCTGAACTATGTCAATGTCGTCATATATCTCATACAGCTCATCGTTCCATCGCATGCGATATTCGCCGTGGCCAACGCGTAAAGGACCATCAATTTTTCGCAGAACTTTTCTCTCGAAAACTCGCAACGTCGACTCATCAGTTGTCATCGTACAAGCCTCTGCAGCATATAGCATTACGGGAATTATGAGTGACTTATACAGTTTGGTTTTGATTAGTTGTGTTTACGCTGGTTCCAAGATAGACGATATCTACGACTTCAAAGTCATGACTATCGACAGTAACGTGAGTGCCAAGTCGTGAGTGCACCGACTGTTTGTTTGATGACAGGAGATATTTCGTCTTGCCCTCGTTTACTGCCAGACCCATTTGTGTTGCTTCCTTGTCCACTCTGGAGAAAGCGGAACTAACSGCACGGGTGTTGAGGCTGGCATACGCCAGCAGCTGTACACTCTTGTAGAAGATGGTACCTTCTCTATTTAGTTCTGCAGCTCGAACTATTTTCTCCAGAAGCAGGTTGAAAAAGTCGCACGACAGGGAGTCGCCTTGTCTGAAACCTCGTTTGGGGTCGAACGGTTCGGAGACGTGCTTCCCGATTCTGACGGAGCTTTTAGTGTCGCTCAACGTCAGTTTACACAGGCGTATTAGTTTTGCGGGGATACCAAATTCAGACATCGCGGCATAAAGGCAGCTCCTTTTCGAGCTGTCGAAAGCAGCTTTGAAATCGACGAAGAGGTGGTGAGTGTCGATTCTCCTTTCACGGGTCTTTTCCAAGATTTGGCGCATGGTGAATCTCTGGTCGGTTGTTTATTTGCCAAGTTTAAAGCCACACTGACAATGTCCAATCAGTTTGTTGACGGTGGGCTTTAATATATCACACAATACGCTCGATAGAACTTTATATGCGAAGTTGAGGAGGCTTATCCCACGGTCGTTGGCGCAGATTATGGAGTCTCTTTTTTCAAGAATTGGGCATAGCACACTTAAATTCCAATCGATGGGCATGCTTTCGTCCGACCATATTTTACAAATATTTTAATATTTATTTTATTTTACAAAGATTGTTGTTGCATGCTCCTTGTCAGTTCTTCGCCGCCGTATTTGAATAGCTCGGCCGGCAATCCATCGGTCCCCGCCGCTTTGTTGTTCCTCAGGCGGCTAATTGCTATTCGAACTTCTTTATGGTCGGTCAATGGAACTTCTGCTCCATCGTCATTGATTGGGAAATCGGGTTCGCCTTCTCCTGGCGTTGTGCGTTCACTGCCATTCAGCAGGCTGGAGAAGTGTTCCCTCCATAATTTAAGTATGCTCTGGGCATCGGTGACTAGATCACCTTTGGGGGTTCTACAAGAGTATGCACCGGTCTTGAAACCTTCTGTAAGTCGCCGGATTTTTTCGTAGAATTTTCGAGCATTACCCCTATCGGCCAGCTTATCAAGCTCTTCGTGCTCACGCATTTCGGCCTCCTCCTTTTTCTGTCTGCAAATGCGTCTCGCTTTAAAACAGCAAAAGACCAAGTTACATTGCTACTATTCAATAATGCATCCGGAGATGATTATTGAAGCCGCTACTTATAAACAAGACTCTAAAGCCCCCTGGGAGTATATTTAAACACGTTCCACCCGGCTAAATTTCTATACAAGATTGTCAAGTTCTTCATATAACGGCACTTTCCTAATTGTTTTGTCTTAGAAAGAACTATAAAAAATAAATTGTATTTATGTTGAGAACGCTTACAACAAATATAAATTTATAATTCTCCCAATCCATTTTATTTCCACGGTCCACGCCACAAGATAAATGAATTTTCCTTTCAACCACCGGTTGTGCACGCCGCCAGATAAGCGCAGTGCCCGTGGACCACGATTGGTTCACGCCCGGTAGAACGTGTTCAAACAGGTTAAGATCGACAACATATCACGTGTAATCTCATCCCAAAAATTACTTAACGTACTATATTGTGTAGTATATACAATATCAGAGAACGTTTATCATAGAGAAACTTCACGGCGCGGAAATCGTAAAAATATTTTTGGCTAACTCGGTCGAGATGAGGGAGTTTCACCACTGCCATCTCGGTAGGAGAAATTCTAAAATTTTCGCTTGAACAGAGCTGAGCGTGAAATAAAAATTATGCTCAAAACTATATATTGCTCTAACTATAACCATAACTCTATATGTAAACATGTGTATTCGTATGAATTCTTTTTGTGCATATTAATGAATATATCTGCAATTGAATAAATTTTAATTAAATTACTTTTTCAAAGCAATATTCTAGTTAATGTGAAAATAAAGCCTAATTTTTAATTATTTCTTGTATTTGATATATTCATACTTATGTGTATACTTCATTACATACAAATGTATATAACAAACTATTATAATATTATTAAAAAAATTAAATATATTACAATAGTGCTAAATGTACAGTAATCGTAAATTTTATCATTCAAAACTCATATTCATATGTATCATGAACATACACATATACATATGTATTTATGTTCGCTTTCACGAATTCAAATCATATTATATATAGCTTAAAGAAAGCTCCTCACAGAGACTTATGACGCATTGTTTTAATATGTAAATATTAAAAATTTCAAACAAATATTTGATTTGATCTCATTAATCAACCGATTTAAGTATTTAGATTTTCAGATAATAATTGTACTGAAATCTAACGGCTAAATTTCAGTACAAGTCAGCAGTATTATTTCTGTTAGGCATCTACTTACTATATTCAGATATTTCAAGAATGTTATGTTAAAATGCATATTATAAGGAAATGAACTTTGAGGACTTCACATGAAAATTCTACGGAAAAATGCGGCAAGGTTTTGAGACCGGAGCATAATTTTGTAGAACCCAAAGTGGTGATCTAATAGCTGATGTTCAAAGCATACTGAAGTTATGGAAGCAACACTTTTCCAGCCTACTGAGCTGATTATTCAACCGATGACGATGAAATAGATGTACCATTGTCCGACTATGATGAGAATAGCCTCAAAATCAAACGGCACTGGCCATTGACTTACTGGCCGAGCTATTCAAATACAGCGGCGACCAACTAGCGTGGGATAAGTCTCTTCATCATCGCATATAAGGTTCTATCGAGCGTACTATGTGAAAGATTAAAGCCCATCGTCAACAAACTGATTGGACCTTATCAGTATGACTTCAGACCTGGAAAATTAATAACCGACCAGATATTCACCATACACCAGAACTTGGAAAATACCCGTGAAAAGAGGATCGACACACACCACCCCTTTGTCGATTTTTAAGCTGGTTTTGACAGAACGAAAGGGAGCTGCCTTCCCACCGCGATGTCTAAATTCGGTAACCCCGAAAAATTATGACGGCTGCGTAAACTGAGGTTTCTTCAATTTACTGCTGAAGAAAATAATTCGAGCTACAGATCCGAATAGAGAAGGTACTTCTATAAGAGTGTACAGCTGTTGGCGTACGCGGATGATATTGATATCATTGGTCCCAAAAATTGCGCCATTAGTTCCACTTTCTCCATACTGGAAAAGAAAGAAAATGGGTACAGTTGTGAACGGGGGTAAGGCATGAACAATGGCATCATCTGATGAGTAGGCCTAATGAATGTCTGAGGGAAAAGTTTTGCAGACGATTTATGGGCTTCGCGCATTAGCAACAGCGAACACCGCAGTCGATGGAGCAATGAGCTGTACGAGATACACAGCGACATTGAGATAGCATCTTGTTGTCGTAGCCGTAGAGTTCAATAAGCATCTAAGCTTGATTTTTGAGCATCAGCTCCAATCGACATTCCACATTTAATTTTGAATATTTTCACACCCAGTTTAGTTAGCTGTTCAATTCATGTTTTAATTATAAAATTTATTCTATTCTTGAACTTATTATCCCCTCTTTTGCTGGATATGTCCAAATTATTAATGTCATGATCTGAAATTTGACAATTACAAATTTGTCGAGTATTTATTTTTTTACTTGTTAGTTTATTTCGGTTGACGAATTATATAGTTTGGTGTAGCCAGTTCGCGTCCAGAAAAAATACTCTAAGTGAATCTTGCATAAAGTTTGGGTGTTGGTGCAATTTTTTTTTAGTTGGTTTTCGAATGGTGTTTTGTACTCTCGAAATGGGGGTCTGGAAAAATTTCTTAAAAACATCTGTGCAACAGCGTGTTTTAACCTTTTCATTTTGTAAGCTGATTTGTCTGTGATGATAGCTCTTCTAGCCTCTCTAGGTTATACTTGAAATGTTTGCGCCTGTGCATATCTGCGTACCAATAACTCTTAAATAGTGTTGTAGTTTGCATTTGATAATTAGAATTTGGTAATTCCAGTTTAGGCCGCTCTTGGTTATTTTCTATCTTATCTCGACATCATAAACCAGCATCATTTCCCTTAAAGTATGTTTAGCCATTGTAAAATATTAGCGTTGCTCGACATTTTGGATTTTTCTATATTATATACAGTATATTTTTTAAATTGCCTAAATACTTCCTAAATAAATTATTGGTTCTACTTGCATGTATTTTTAGCAATACCTGTGCTTAAGATTTGGCTTGAGCTTTCTTGGCTTATAAGACCAAATGGCCAGTAAGAGCAAATTCTGTAAATATTGCCGGTATGCTTCTCATCTGGTGGGACATATTTACTTCTGGTTTTGTTTCAATATTTTCATCGCTTATAACTATTTTTTATATCTATTTATCTACAAAAATATGTGTTTATATTTTATAGTCATGTATTTGTATGCGTGTATTGTACATGCGGGACGCTGGTATATGTACTTTGTAGGTCAGTGCAAATGCGAATGTCGGAGTAATATTATGGTCCTTTGGCTTATATCTGCGCAAATAAGCATAGTATCAGAAGTAGAGAAACTGTTGCTGAGTAAGGTCAGTTCGAAATCAGGCGCTGCTGTGCTTTAATAAAATAATAGTGTTAATTACGGATCAGTCTCCGAACAAATCCCCTGCATCAGAAGTGGGATCGATTAATCCTAGAGGATCGTCGGAGCGCCGGTGCTCTCAGTAATTTCTGTGAAGCAGACCCAGTTAGCTTTGTTAAAGTTAGCGAAGGTGCGATTGTCGACAGAAACAAAATCAGGGATTTCTCAATCGAGATAATTATAGGCAGGACAAGTCAGAGTGGAAGCTATGCTGCCTATTTGAGCTCCTGGGAACCCTGGAGAAGATCAGAAGATTGGCCACTGTTGTTGTTGTACTAACGGCAGAAATTCTGCCGAGTTGACAGTCCTTGGCCGGATAAAAATCCGGGTCCGTTCCGATTTTCGTAGATCCGACTGTCGTGGGAACGCTCTGTTGGCCACTCGGGGTGAGTGGTGGCGCAGCGAGCGTACTGTGTGTTGATTGCACAGTCTAGTATCCCAGCATTGCGTTGGCAATATGGTGCCAGGTAACTCGTGGTCCACTTCCTATAAGTCTTACGGTCTGAGCAGGTCTTACGATGGATCCGTCCATTCTGTAAGTGGTTTCTACGCCAGTGAAGAAGAAGAAGAACACTTCGTTTATACACATTTATTTTACAYTATATAGTACGAAAATAGTTTAAATTCAATGTTCAACTTATTGTTCAATTCCATTTATTTAAAATAACAAAAGAGTTCCAAACTGTCAAATAATCAGTGTAACTATACCAATAGCGCGATTCTGTAAGCAGTCTCTAGTCGTTATTTGAGATATTTTGAGCTAAAGTTTCAATTTGTGACTAGTTACTATTACTAAACAGTTTCTAGCGTTAGTCTCAAAATATTGTCTCAAATTTTGGCCTGATAGTTAGCAGGTCACAAAACTACAAAGAACTTTTGTTTGTCATTTCGAATATATTGAATAGTGTTGGAGCAAGAAGCGTTTTTCTTGCTTTATTTTATGATTAAAATATTCGGGGGTGTAAAAGAAATGAAAGTGCAGTGTGCTCTTGTTCACGGCTTCTTAGCGAGTGCTTCATTTGTTAACTTAACCATATTTATATACAAAATTACTCTTTAGAATATTTGAGCATTGACATAAGTAGAGAAAATTGTGCGTACAATATGTGTATGTATACATGTGTGTATAACTGTAATCAACTTAAATTGAGTTATTAACAAGCAATGAGATAAAAAGAGATTTATAATAACAATGTATTACGGAGCACAGGTCACTGTCATTAGGATGACCCAACATCAAGGCCCCCGTTGAAAGAACTATTTTTCAAGAAATGAGATGAATGGCTAATTTATGTATTGGCCTACAAAGACTTCCGTTGGCTGTTCGGAGATTCACCACTCTAACATGGCCATCTCGTCCAAGCACGGTTGATTCGACCCGACCTAATCTCCAACGTTGAGCTGGCAGATTGTCATCATGTATGATCACTAAAGCACCCTTAGTAAGATCAGGGCCCTATTGCACCATTCACTTAGCACTTTTCACTTTGCAAATTTTTGAAAAGAGTTTTCTTTTGAAAAGTAAAGTTGATGAGTGTTGCACTTTAAACTTATCAATAAGCTTTTCAACTTGTCGAAACTGACGATCACTTTTTAAAAGTTGATTTGATAAGCGTTGCACCAACAATTTCTTTTGCTTTGCAAATAGAGAAAACTTTTCCAATAATGTGCTAAGCGCTCTCAATGAGCGATATGATAATATTGCTCACTTTCTCTTTATTATTTAGAGTGCTGTGTCGCGTGCACAAAACAAAGCCAATAAATTGGCCGTTTTACAAGTTATAAAGGGGAAAAAAGTAAGTTTATTTTGATTATCATATTTAAAATGTATACATGAATATGCAATAAATATATTTATCTACATTAAGGATTCTTTATTTGGATCTTTTTAAAATAATGCAATTTGCAAAACGCAAAAGCAAAATGGTTGGACTGAAGTTCTAAAGACGGCACAATCCCTCGGACTAGCTGCTGCTAATCGCGAATGGACTTATGCCAGAGATAATTTATTTGGCCTTTGGAAGAGCCGAACTTTGGTAATTTTGTTAAAATTTGTTATTTTCAAAGAATTTTCGGTCGATTCTACGGAATGCCAATTAAAGCAAGTGAGCTTGCAAGTGAGTGAAATTTATTTAAATGCACAAACGGTCTAATTCCAGCTAAAGCAACAAAATTGCAAGAGTATTTTTGTAGTTTTGTTGTTTACATCGTTATTCGCTGCGACGATTAAATTATTGTTATTCGTTAGATTTTTTGCTGCAGCTAACAGTTATTTTCAACAAGATTCAATTCTTACTTCGTGTACATGCACAGCAGGATCTTGTTTTTTTTTTTTAATAATTAGCTAGTTATAATTTAATAATTCGCTTCATTTTAGGCGAAAAGGACAATGCCAAAAGGACAGGCACTGCGGGTGGCAAAAACGTATTGCTGGATGAAGTCGACAACTACATACTTGACATTTTGGGCAATGAGTCGACAGTTGTTCAGGGTCTCGGCCAGCCCGAAAGCGATGGAGTGTCCTCCAATTTGGACAATACATTGGAACAAATCCAACCAGAAAGGACGAGACCAACCAACAGGAAAAGAACATATAATTTACAAGATAGACATGAGGAGTTGAAGCTTGAACTCTTAGAAACCGAAATTTACAAAAATAAGCTAAAAATTTTGTCATTAGAACAAAAATTAGGTTTGAAATTATCAAAATTCACAGCGGATTTGGAGAAGGAGTCAATGAATGAAAATGATAAAACTCTCTCATTAAGTCCGCTGCTGTCGTATAAATAATAATTTTTAGTATATACATATGTATATTATTGAATTATTTGATTTCATTTTTTTCTTTTTATTTTATTTATTTTTTTCTGAAAACTTTTTATTAAGAAGAATTTAAGTTTAAAATATATATATATGTAAATCCAAATCCAAATAAAATAACAAATGTGTACAAATTAAAGTTTCGTAACCTGTAAACTCGTGGGTAAGGCATTAATTGTTTTGTTTCTTATAAAAGAAGAAATTATTAATTAAACCAATTTAGCAGACTTTGGAGCCTTTCAGAATTGTTTAGTGACTTCGTGTTCTGAAAGAACTGCTCATTTTCATTTTCATTTGCTCCATTCATAATTCCTTCGTCATAATCCACATCATTTTGTGCATCCATTCGACAAATGTTGTGGTAAATGCAGCACATTATTATTATTTTCGCTGCTTTTTCTGGCTGCAACCGTAAATGGTTCAAGCAAGGAAACTTTTCTTTAAGGATCTTCTTCTTAATTGGCGTAGACACCGCTTACGCGATTATAGCCGAGTTAACAACAGCGCGCCAGTCGTTTCTTCTTTTCGCTACGTGGCGCCAATT
>NW_017536330.1:129241-135860 GCF_001853355.1 Bactrocera latifrons | reverse complement strand
AAGGATACCTGTAAAAATAACTTGGCTATAAAAATCTTAAAAACCAAATGTATGTCTAAAAGTCATACCGAAACAATTTTCAATAATCCTCCTTGTTTTTTTATGCGCTCTGTTAAAAAGCTGCTCTTGTGGCGACGTCGGATTGTTTCGCAAAGGAGGAATTAGCCAATTCAGTAACGGATAAGCACTATCTCCTAAAATTACGGCATTAGGGAATGGACGGAATCCGTTTTCAAATCTGCCGAACAAATTAGAATTACGTAGGACTCTGGCATCATGCACACTCCCTGGCCAATTACAATTTACGGCAGAAATCTGAAAATTAGGTCCACAAACCATCATTGCATTAATCGCATGATTTCCGTGCCTATTCACAAATTGTTCCTCGTTAACGTTAGTCTATATCAATCATCGTTCCGTCAATGCACCCTGCGACTTGCGGAAATCCACCAATATTAAAAAACTGTGTGGCGATATTTTGATTTTCTTCAAATTCTGGCCAACGAATAGTTACGTCCATGAACTCGTTTATCACGATATTTGCCACTCGATAGATTACTCTGCACACCGTTGATTTGTGAAGCCCATGCATTTTCGCAATTCCATGATATTGGCCACCATTACCTAACCAGTGCAGAGTGGTTAATAACTGTTGCAGGGGRTTTAAGCACATATTACGCTTACTAGTGTATTGCAGATGCGCTCCTATTTTTAGCAAAATTTTTTCAATWTGGCTACGAGTTAGCCGAAAATTWYCTACCGCACTAATATCCAAATTGTAATTGATCCTTTCGTTTGTAACACGCGAATTGTGCGAATGTTCGTCTTCCAAAATATTAAAAAGTTCGAATCGAAGCATTTTGTTAGTTTTTTTTACTCCTATTAATATTTCACGAAGCTCGAACACGTACTAATGCACTGATCAATACGTTCAGACTAAACTTATCATTGTCATGATAGGTGAAATTATTTTTAGCAAAACAATGCAAAACTTAGCAAATTGAGAGAAGAGAAGGGATAAGTAAAAGTTGTTGGTGCAACGAAGTGCTTACATAATTTGCTAATTTGCAAAACTTATTACTTTTCTGCTAAGCACTTTTCACTTTGCATTTAAACTTTTGGTGCAACGCTTATCAATAGCATTGAGAGACATTTTACTTAGCAATACTCAATTGAGTGACTCTCACTTATCAAGTTGGTGCAACAAAAAACTTGGCGTAGTTTTGATAATTTGCTAAAATGCTAATGACAAGTGGTTGGTGCAATAGGGCCCAGGTGAAGGTGTTGTCCACTTTACACGGGTTCGTAGTTCGTTTAAGAAACTCCACAGACCAGCGACGCCAAAAACTTTCTTGATGGCAGTGATTGTGTTGTAGCGATCAAGGTGTGAAACGGTCTTCAGCTCCTGTAAACGCTCAGGCAAGCCACGCAAAGAATCAAAGACCAAAAAATGACCAGCTGTCAGTGCGCCAAAGTCGTTAGGATCTGATGACATTGAACATAGCGGACGTGAATTAAGCTTATAGCTCCTTCTTCTACAGCAACGGTGTTTAGCTCTTCGAATGTCAATTTAGTGTTTGACAAAGTGCGATTTAACAACCCCTTCGCGCTCTTCACGCAGCTTCCCAGAAGCCGCCGAAGTGAGGTGACCTGGGTGGAATGAAATGGAAATTAATAAAATCAGAGGAGCAATATTTGTAAATTTCATTTAACGTTTCAGTATTGAATAAGAACTGTTTGAGGTCCTTTAACTGTTTAGATCCGCCCACAAAATTTTTAGATTTAGAAATGCGTTTGTTGATAAGTCGAAAACCACCTCGATATGCACAGCTTTAATTACGAGGCACACGAATACAGCTATATATGACTTGGTGGATGGTTTTCCTCGAATTCGAAGATATGTGTTTATTGGTCCACAAAAGTCGATYCCACAACGTTCAAATGGGCGTGCAGGTGTAATACGAGTAACTGGTAGAGGGCCCATTTCCTGTTGTACCAGCACTGGCTTGTAACGAACACAATGCACACAGGAACGAACGATGCGACGAGCAACATCTCTAGCGTTGACAATCCAAAATTCTAATCTGATGAAGGCTACCAATGCCTTTGGGCCTGCATGAAAATTTCGCAAATGTAGGGGTCGAACGTACTTTAGTACAAATTGGGCATCGCTGGGTAGCAGAATCGGATGTTTCTGCGAGTTGGGTAAATCTGCATAATCTAGACGTCCACCAACCTTTATGACTTCAAAACCGGTTACATTGTCCAAGAGTGGAGTGAGAAACTTCAAGTTAATTTTCAGAGCTTGGTTTTTTCAAAGCAATTGAATATCGTTTGAAAAATATTGTTGCTGAATATTGAAGGTAATATGATGCACGACGTAATTCGTTAGGAGATGGCGAAATGGCGGCTGTCGTAGACGTTCGTCTGCATTTATCACTGAACCGAAAAAGCCAGGCGATGAGCCGCAGACAATACATATAAGAGCTTATCCATCAATGACGTCGATCAAGTAATTCACCTCCTTAACTACAGCAAATGTCTTCTTACGTTTCTCTCCGTTCACAATATCCATGTCAAGTTCGATGTTACCTGTGTGCCTTGGCCATTTCATCGCGTCTTCTCGCAAACAGTCAGGACCAGAAAACAATATCGAAGACTTGAGCTC
This sequence comes from Bactrocera latifrons, assembly GCF_001853355.1. NCBI lineage: Eukaryota > Metazoa > Arthropoda > Insecta > Diptera > Tephritidae > Bactrocera > Bactrocera latifrons. The sequence goes on along the minus strand of NW_017536330.1, from coordinate 133,192 downwards.
AGCAGCAGGGCAGCCTCGAGATACTAGGTCAGCTGGCTTCTCTTTGGAAGGCACATACCTCCATTGTCCACCTGCAATCAATTACTGTATGTCAGATACCCTGTTGAACGTTGACAGCGTAACAGAGTGTTGTTTTACCCAATGTAGAACTAGTTGCGAGTCAATCCAAAAGAAGGTTGTTATGCGAATAGCGGTATGTTCTTTACCTTAGAATACAGGCAAGCGAGAAGGTGGCACCGCAAAATTCGAGTTTAAGAAGAGACTGCCTTTTAACTGGTGCTACCCTTGATTTCGAAGTGAGTAAATGTACAGCAACCTGTCCGTCGGAGTCTTCTGTGCGTATGTAAATCGCCGATCCGTATGCCCGAATTGATGCGTCGTAAAATCCATGTAACTGTAAGTCGCGAGCACTTTGTAGCAGACAATAACGAGGCAGACTGAGTGATGAAAGAGAATTAAGAGATGCTAAGCAACAATTCCAAGCTTGATGATTTTAGCAACCACAGTTCCTGCATGATTATTTTAGAGGTTATCACTAGTGGCGAGAGAATTCCAAGTGGATCGAAAAACGACGAAGCGATAGACAGTATTGTGCGCTTTGTGACAGACTTGTGAACTTGCTTTGGCGTGAATGAAAATAACAAAGTGTCGTTGCGTTGATTCCAAGTCACCTCAAGCGCCCTTCATGTAAAATCATCAGTTTCATAGTTTGGCCTTCCAGGAACTCTGGGTGATTGGAATGCCACTTGGATAGAGGAAACTGTCCGCGTTGAAGTATCTCAATAACTTCTTCCTTTAATGTCTGCGTCATCCGCACCACATAGAAAATCAACCACATAAAACGAAGTCTTTACAGCCGCAGCGCCAATTGGGAATTCTGCCATGTGCTTTTATGCTAAATAGTAAGGCTAGATACGGAGCTGAGGCGGTACCATATGTCACAGTGTTGAGCTGGTATGAGAGAAGATCTGCGTCTGCAGAATCTCGCCAAAGAATGTAATGAAATTTACGACAATTTTTATTCAAAGATACTTGCCTGTACATTTTAATGACATCTGCGGTGATAGCGTAACGATACAAACGGAAGCGCAGTAGCAACATGTACAGCTCTGTTTGGATGGTTGGTCCAACTAAAAGTAAGTCAWTTAAGTTTGGCAAGAGGCGTAGGTTTCATTACGCAGTGATTTAGTATGTATGTAATAGTGTGGTTCATCTAATTTCGGTCTTTTACTACAGACATGTGAGCAAGACGTTCGTATTCTTCCATGAACGAGACGTATTGGGAATAAGTGTATGGCGACTGCGACAGGCGGCGTTCGATTGCTAGGAATCGGCGGCGAGCAATGTCGCATGAGGCTCCAAGTGCTGCCAGATTGTCCTTAAATGGCAACCTCATAATTATGCGTCCAGTTCTATCTTGATGTGTTGTGGACATAAAATGACGTTCACAAATGCGATGATCAGGTGAAATACTGTTGTGTCGACAGTTTCGGGCTCCCAAAGGCGTTGCATGTTTGCGTCGATAGAGTCTTCGCGAAATAGCAAACATGACTTTGACTGCGTGTAGTGCTTCGACTGGTATCTTCCAGAAACCACCCAGCGAAATAATGTCTTTCGCAATGTAATTAAATTCGGGCTAAGCCTTATTTGACCAACAACGAGAGCCTCAAAAAATGCCTCCATTCCAAGTAACAGATCGATGCGTCGAGGTTCTAAAAAGGTTTCGTTAGCTAAAGTTGTGTTAGCTGGCAAGTTCCAGTTTACTGTGTCAATTTCAGCGTCACGTTGGTATGCAATATGAGGTGAGATACCAAATTGGAGCGAAAGTTGAAATGCTGATGTACGTAACTTAATTGTTGTGGTGGTTAGAGCTTTAAGATTGGTAACTGAATCACCTATGCTGCGAATGCCTGGAATGTTGGACTTGCAAGTGTAGGTAGAGTCGTGTTGTCATGATGCAGAGTGTATGATGCGTTATGTTACAGGAGCGGCAGCGATGCTTCGACGCACACTGGGCTACTCTGTGACCATTGCTCAGACAACTGGTCGTATTTCTTGGCGGAATCGTAGCGTTGATTCGTGTTCATTTCCTTAAATTGAGAACACCCAATAATTTTGCGTTAATCCGAATTGGTTTGGTGGACTCGAACTTATGGTGTAACGAGGAGTCGGATGATTGCAAAAACTGACAATGACGTTCTAAACATTGGATGCATTGTATCCAAGTTGGAAGCGATTTGTAGTCTAGCGATTCATTCCATTTGTTTTGAGTTTGCTGATCACATTTTCCAATAACAATGTAAATCAGCATTGCCTGTGCGGTATTGGAGCTCGTGCCCAATGATTATAACGAACTAAATATAGCTGATGCCTTATCAACCAAACTACCCAACTGTTGATAGTTTGATTCATCGGCTGTTTGCAGCGTAAATAAAGCTTTCGGATAGTTTTCGCTGGTGACCTTTAAAGCTCTTTCGGTTTCCAGGACTGAACCTTTAAGACACGACAACAAATAATTGAATCGTTCTATATTTGATAATCTAGGTTCCCGAGCGGCAAGTTGAGCAAAGGATGCAATAAAGTTTTTGTATTCTGTAATAAGACTAGAGTAATTCCCGCTAAAAGTAGGCAACGACAACCTTGGCAAGAATGATGGCGTGGAAACAGGAGTTGGAGTTGTTGTCTCGGGGTAATTAATTGCAAAGTTTCTTTCGTCTCCAAGTTTTGCTTGAATGCAAAGTTTAGCTGTGACATAGCTATCCTCTAAATCTGCGCGACCGGTGTCCGCTGGATCCTAGTTTTCAATGTCAGCTTGGACTGAGAGTGCTTGCTTAAAGTATGACTCTAGAATTCCTAGTCGGCACTGTAACTCCGCATGTGAAGGCTTTTCGTCAAAGYTCTTTGATCCCTCAACTATAGATTTAATACGTGATATATTGCGTTTTATATTAGCGCGTTTGCGTTTGGAGTGTTCAAGAGACATTATCCCTTTTACGTTATTTTTGTACCCCCTTAATGTAAAGCGAAGGGAATAACTACCAACGGTCAATAATAGCGACGGAAAAAACAAAGTTGTATACAGCTCACTAACAATGCGTAGTCTCACTAAACGTTTATTGCAGGCAGCTTATACAAATATGTAGAGAAAGCAGATAACTAATAAAGCGCGATAATAACTGCTGCTAGGAGCAGAGCTCTCAGAAAAGATGCGTTGACAGAATATCAGCAACGATGCAGTGACCAACGGGCGACGCTTTCAAGTGCCGGCAAAGCTATGAAGGTTCAGCTGAGCAGAGCAGTAAAGGCGCTGACTTATGCTGAGTATGCGATGATCTGCTAACAAAAGCAGCGAATTCAACTCCGTTAACCAAATGTTCCAAACGGTGATGTAGCGAATTATGTATGCATGTAAACGGGTAGACGTCTGTATGATAATGAAATAATTTGTTTTTATACGTACGCTTTCCAATGAGCGGAAATTTCAGCCACAGTAGAAATTCTTAAAATCTCACCAGACAAATCCTCCGATCGCAAACCAGTTATGTGAAAATAAACGGATATCAGTCCAGGGACCCACCAACAACTTTATATAATTTATGTTCTGATTACTTCACTAACTATGTTTCAATGCAATTGATGTAACTATTGTTCAGGAACCACCATTATTTTTTTCAAAGTTTTCACACATTGCACAAGAAAGTAAACTTATTTTACAATGCTTGTTCACGGCTTCTTAGCGAGTGCTTTTTTTTTTAAATTGTTCATATGTATATACACAATTACTCTTAAGAAAATTTGAGCATTGACATAAGTAGAGAAAATTATGAGTACAATATGTGTATGTATACATGTGTGTATAAATGTAAGCAACGTAAATTGCACGGGTTACTGCCTTTAGGGTGACCCAACATAGAGACTATCATAGAAATTATTTTTTTTTTTTTTTTTTTT
>NW_017536330.1:110749-119631 GCF_001853355.1 Bactrocera latifrons | reverse complement strand
AAACCGTTATACCGTTTTAACAAACTCAATAAGCAAAGAGCGAAAAGCAACCGGTTACGATGACAGTTCGACGGTGAATTCATAGAAATTAATCGATTGTCGTTTTCCTATATTTTGAAAGCAACTCAAGCCCGTAACGTTAAAAATAAATTAATTTTACATAAATTTCTTAAATATTATGAAACAAAGTCAACGTATATTTTTATTGCTAATTATGTTTTTTGAATATGTTATAGAAAATTTAATATATGTTATTGACATTTTTAATTTCATTCATATAGGTTTTTTGGCGGGTCGGCTTTAGTATACCATCCCACGATGTCAGGGTTAAAATTGGTATGGTTGGATAGAGCTGATGCTCCAGATTAAGAAAATATATAATTGTTGCCGCCTCAAAATTATAGTTTTCGAGATATTTTCATTTAAAGTTGAAAATTGTTCATATTTTATCTTGCAATTTCTCGATTTCTAGTAATTATTTATTTCATGTTATGCACTTTTTATGCACTTACACTTCACTACATTATTTCTACATATTTATTTTTCAGTAATTATTTAGTTTTTTGCTTAAAATAAGCATTTTATATTTTACACAATTTTCATTCCATGCACAATAACAAAAGTATTCCTTGTTGACAGATAATAAGTCTGCCATAATTAGACATTTATCAAACGAATAAAAATGCATATGAAATAAATTTTCCATTGTAATAAAAAAATGTTTTAAAGCTTACATTTAATTGCATCTAATAATTTAACAAACGGATCATGATGATTATTTACAATATTTTTTCTCCAAATATACTCAAAAATTAAATTGGAAAAATCTTCACAATTATTATAATTGTCTTTAATAAAAAACGTTTTATAACGCGCCACTGGGACTCGATGCGTAGAGTGTTGGTCGCGTCCTCAGCGCCGAACGGATTATCGGGGTCGCTGTGATTAACCTGTCGGTGGTCATACCCGTGACTGGACAGACAATCGGATGCCTTCCAGCAATCAGTACATATAATACTGCCTTTTGCAACGTGCTTCTCTATCAAAGGTATGAGCACTTCAGCAGACCTGACATTGCCGGCACATATGTACCTTCAGCCTAGGGTCGTCACTCACATCCTCAACCATCCCATGAACCCAGTGGCCTTCGACTCTCCGCCCTATTCAGCTATTGAACAGTTTCATCTATTTGAACAGTTGCGCAATGCTGCGACACAAGCTTCTACGGCTGTGCAATCTGCACATAGTTCGCGCGCCGCGCCACCACTTAACCTGAGTGGCCAACAGATGACATCTACGGTCAGGAGCTCACACAGGCAACATAAGTCCCACTATGACTAAGAATTATGGGCACCTCTAATAGCTCGCCTGATAGGCGGTAGTCTGATAAATCGCATAACCTGGCAACATCTCTTATCAGACCATCTACCCTAATTATCTGTTTCTGTGGACAACCGTACCTACATTAACTTTAAAAAAGCTAATTGGGTCGGCTTCACAGAATTTACCGAGAGCACCTTTAACGCTCTACCTGTTCCTACGGACGTATGCATTGGCGAACATCAATTCCGCAAGGTGATCGCAGCAGCAACCGCTCACTTCATCCGGGCTGGAAGAATAGCGGAAATCCACCCCAATTTCCCAGCCGAAGCAGCCGTGTTAGCTAACGAGCGCGACACCTTACGCCATGCCGATCCCGGGAATCACAGAATAAGGGATCTCAATTTGAAGATTCCGAGAGCTGAAGTCCTGCAACCTCTCCACCAGGGTGAGTAAGCGTTGAGCTACTGTCAAAGCTTTGTCTAATCCGAAGAGACATGACGACCGAGTTAAAGTTAGATTCAATGATCATGCCTCCTCGGACCCGAATAAGTGCGCGAGCTTTTTTAGCCTTCAGTGTGTTAACCGACGGCTGCGCAAAATGTCAAACAACTGCGCGCTGCAAAAGTCATCAAAAAAGTAAAGTCATCCAAATCCATTGGCCCTAATGGAATCAACATGCTAATGGTAAAACATCTAGGATCGGCGGGAGTAAGTTATCTCACCAAGGTCCTCAACCTCTCACTGACCACTCCTCAAATACCCGATGTGTAGAAAAAGAGTGGTCCCACTACTAAAACCTGGGAAACCCGCCCGATATCGCCCGATAACTCTCCTCTCCCCAGTAGTGAAGACAATTGAGGCCTTGCTACTCCCGGCTTTCACTCACCACCTGAGCCTAGCCAGTCACCAGCATAGATTCCGAAAAGTGCACAGCACAACCAAAGAACTTAGCGTCATAAACGCTCAGACCTCAACCAGAAACCACCCTTTGAGAGAACGATCCTCGTAGCGTTGGACTTGTCAAAAGCTTTTGACAAAGTCAACCACACAACGCTACTGCAGGACATTGAGAAAACTACGCTTCCTTCAGGGCTAAAGAGGTGGACCATGAACTATCTGAGCGGTGGTCAGTCATCCGTACTATTTCGAGGTGAAACGCTTCCTCCAGGGCTAGAGATGTGGACTATGAATTATCTGAGCGGTCGTCAGTCATCCGTACTATTTCGAGGTGAAACATCCAAACTGAGAAGAATTAAAAACGGGGTTCCGCAGGGTGGAGTCCTCTCCCCGCTACTGTTTAACTTCTACATCTCGTAACTCCCGCAACCACAAGAGGCGGTTTCCATAACCTAGTACGCTGATGACTATACGATATTGACGTCAGGCAATGGAATCAATAGCATCTGTTCGAAAATAAACAACTACCTCCCGACCTTTCTCGTTTCCTCACTGCACGAAACCTCACACTTTCCCCCACCAAATCCACAGCGACCATATTCACGAACTGGACGATGGAGTATAGACTTGAGCTTAATATCGTAGTCGATGGCGTCAAAATTCCGACTGTCAATAACCCTAAGATTTTAGGCGTAACTTTCAGTCTATGCTCCATCTCTTCTCATACGACCGCGATTATCGCCAAAGCACAGAGCCGAAACAAGATCCTCAAGTCGCTAGCCGGCAGCACCTAGGGAAAAGACAAAGAAACGTTATCGGCAACTTACAAGGATGCCTTTTGATGTCTCTCATTGAACACCTCCACAGCAAACAAAATTTTGAGTTTTCGTTATAAAATGGACACATTTTGGTTAGTATATTTGTCAGCGATTTCCATTTACTTTCTATGATATATTGTTTTTTATTTTAGGTGACGATACATATATTTTTGTATATAAAATTTGAGTTTTCGTACTGTACTTGTATACTTTACACTTTATTGCGTACTATTATTATATAATACTACTTATACATGTGTATGTATAATATTATTATATAATATTACTAATACATGTATACAATATATGGAGGATGGAGTCTTGTGTAGAAGTTCACGCAAGTGAGGAAAGTTCTCTGATCGCCATTCACTTGGGAGTGGCCAGAAACGATTCTTTTACATATGAATCAAGCAGCTCACGACTTCCAGTCTTTGACCAAGTATCCTGTGGGTAGCCTAAGAACATCCGTTTGAAGACGACCTAAAGTGAGAAGGCGAAATATACATACTACATAGGGTTGTGTGCATGGGACCCGCCACGTAAAAAAAAACACTACCAATGAAATTTTTTCAGCAGCCTCGGCGGAGAGACCCACCTTTTAATGTTGACCATGGAAAACGAAATAAGGACTACGAATTGACGGCCTGGAATGTCCGTGCCTTAATAGGGAAAGTGCCCACCTGGTTTATATCCTCGTGAAAATAAAGGCTGACATCACCGCCGTCCAAGAAATGCGATGGACAAGGACAGAAACGAATAGGTCCTTGTGGCATTTACTACAGTGGAGAGAAACTCCGTCGCCGAGTACTATCATTCACTTCGGTAAATGAACGTCTAGCCATAATCTGCATCAAAGCGAGGTCCTCGACGGATGAGAAAGACGATGTGACCAAAGATGCCTTTTATGAGTGCTTGGAGCGCACTTATAAGAGCTGCCCCCGCCACGATGTCAAAATCGTGCTTGGCGACTTTAGCGCCAGGGTGGGCAAAGACGGTATTTTTGGCACCACGGTCGGTAAATACAGCCTGCTCGAAGAAACATCCCCAAATGGGTTGTGGCTGATAGTCTTCGCAGGGTCTCGAAATATGATTATCTGTAATACTAGATTCCAGCATACGTACATACATCAAGCTACCTGGCTGTCTCCAGATCGAAAAACCACCAACCAGATCGCTCATGTAGTGATAGACGGAAGACAAGTCTCCAGTGTTTTAGATGTGCGTGCGCTCCGAGATGCTAACATCGACTCGGACCACTATCTTGTTGCAGCACGCACGCCAACAAACACAAGAAAGGTTCGACGTCGAGAAACTGCAATTACAACAGACAGCCGAACGGTTTTCTACTCGGCTTGCACTCCTGCTCTCTGAGAGCACTCGTCAACAACTCGCTATAAGGGAACTGTGGGACGGCATTTCAAACTCCTTACGTACAGCTGCAACCGAAACAATTGGTTTTCGGAAAGTGCAAAAGAAAAGCTGGTACGACGAGGAGTGCCGTGTCGCAGCGGAGAGAAAACAGGCTGCCTACCTCGCAGCGTTACGATCGACCACAACACGTGCGGGATGGGATAGATACCGAGAGTTCAAGAAAGAAGCGAGACGCATCTTCAGACAGAAAAAGAAAGAGGTCGAAATGCGTGAGAACGAAGAGCTTGATAAGCTGGCCGACAGGGGTAATGCGCGAAAATTCTACGAAAAAATGCGGCGGCTTACAGAAGATTTCAAGAACGTAGCATGCTCTTGTAGAACCCCTAAAGGTGATGTAGTCACCGATGCAAAGAGCATACTTCAATTATGGAGGGAACTCTTCTCCAGCCTGCTGAATGGCAGCGAACGCACAACGCCAGGAGGCGAACCCGATTCCTCCATCGATGACAATTTAGCAGACGTTCCATTGTCCGACCAGGAAGAAGTTCGAATAGCAATTATCCGCCTGAAGAACACAACGATGGATTGCCGGCCGAGCTATTCAAACACGGCGATGAAGAACTGTTAAGCAGCATGCATCAGCTTCTTTGTAAAATGTGGTCGGACGAAAGCATGCCCAACGAATTTAAGTGTGCTAAGCCCAATTCTTAAAAAAGCAGACCACACAATCTGCACCAACTATCTTCGGATTAGCCTCCTCAACATCGCATATAAAGTTCTATCGAGCATATTGTGTGAAAGATTAAAGCCAACCGCCAACAAACTGATTGGACCTTATCAGTGTGGCTTTAGACCTGGCAAATAAACAACCGACCAGGGATTCACCATGCGACAAATCTTGGAAAAGACCCGTGAAAGGACAATCGACACTCACCACCTCTTCGTCAATTTCAAAGCTGCTTTCGACAGCACGAAAAGGATCTGCCTTTACGCCGCGATGTCTGAATTTGGTATCCCTGCAAAACTTATACGGCTGTGTAAACTGATATTGAGCGACACTAAAAGCTCCGTCAGAATCGGGAAGCACCTCTCCGAGCCGTTCGACACCAAACGAGGTTTCAGACAAGGCGATATCTTATCGTGTGACTTTCTCAACCTGCTTCTGGAAAAAATAATTCGAGCTGCAGAACTAAATAGTGTACAGCTGCTGCCGTATGCTGATGATATTGATATCATCGGGCTCAACACCCGCGCCGTTAGTTCTGCTTTCTCCAGACTGGACAAGGAAGCAACACAAATAGATCGGGCAGTGAACGAGGGCAAGACGAAATATCTCCTGTCATCAAACAAACAGTCGTCACACTCGCGACTTGGCACTCACGTCACTGTTGACAGTCATTGCTTTGAAGTTGTAGATAATTTCGTCTATCTTTGGACCAGCGTAAACACCACCAATAATGTCAGGGTAGAAATCCAACGCAGGATAACTCTTGCCAACAGGTGCTACTTCGAACCGAGTAGGCAATTGAGAAGCAAAGTCCTCTCTCGACAAACAAAAACCAAACCCTATAAGTCACTCATAATTCCCGTCCTGCTATATGGTGCAGAGACTTGGACGATGTCAACAACGGATGAGTAGACGTTGCGAGTTTTCGAAAGAAAGTTCTGCGAAAGATGTATGGTCCTTTGCGCGTTGGCCACGGCGAATATCGCATTCAATGGAACGAAGAGCTGTACGAGATATACGACGACTTTGACATAGTCCGGCAAATTAAAAGACAGCGGCTACGCTAGCTAGGTCATGTTGTACGAATGGATRAAATATCTCCAGCTCTGAAAGTATTCGACGCTGTACCCGCCGGGGGAAGCAGAGAAAGACAACGACCTCCACTTCGTTGGAAGGACCAGGTTTAGAAGGACCTGGCTACGCTTGGAATATCCAATTGGCGCCACGTAGCGAAAAGAAGAAACGTCTGGCGCGCTGTTGTTATCTTGGCTATAATCACGTAMGCGTGTCTACGCCAATTAAGAAGAGATGAATAAGTATATAACATTACTTATTTGCTTAATAAATTTAAAAAAGAAAATATCCATATGCATGAATAAAGGAATTTTTGCGAAAAAGAGGAATTCCAGCAAATTGCCTCATTATCACATGGCAGCGCTCCATTTCTTCATAATTTGGTGTTCACTACGAGTGTAAAGTGTACCTACTTTTTAAAATAAAGATTTCTTAGGTAAAAAAAACCTGCTAAAAGTGTAAAATGTAGATTTATTCAAAAGTTTATAGTTTAATTTGACTAATTAGAAGAGAAAAATGTGAATAAAGTGTGTTAAATCTGGTGAAATAACTTCGAAATGTTCGAATTTTTGAACTTTAATTTTTAATCAGCAGAACGTCCTCTTTCCAACGGTACCTTGAAATCGCGACGGCAAAGAAATCGGAATTGTGCCTAATTTAATCGTAATGTTTGAGGTTTTAATTTAAATGTTCATAAACTCGTTCGTGTTGTGAATAGTAACTAGCGACGTATCACATCTGGTTTCAACATCACGTTTGTCAGTTATTTTATTATTTCGTTATCTTTATATTATTCTTGGAAATTTATAGTTTTAACTGAATTCTAAGTTTTTAGTTTTAAGAAGCGTCACTTCTTGTACAGACGCCAACAAGTAAAGAAGTCTTTTGAGTTATCTTATTAAATAATCGTTTAAATATTAAAGTATGGTATATTAACATTCCCACATAATTGGTGACCCCTACCGTTTAACGACACACGCAAGCAGATCAACCAATTATGGTGTATTAATACCGCCACTTAATTGGTGACTCGACGACCGAACAGCACACCATAATTAGTACAACTACAGTTTGACAACACTACATCACCTTGCCGCCCAGTTGCGCTCACGAGGCCGCGCAGGTGCAACTGGAGCAAACGGCCAACACAATACGCCACCTGTACGCCCTCGGCATCGGCAGCGGACAAGAAAAACAATGGGCGTCCAGCACCGATCTTACGGACCTTTCGCCAGCCATCATTCAGGCCGGAAGGGATTTGAATCAGATCAATTGATTGCCACCACCATCGGCATGTCGCCGCATTTGCCTGGTACGCCGCAACAACGTGGCCATAACCAGCAACAACAACAACAGCAAAACCAACACGTACAAATGCAACTGCAATCGCAGGACCTGTCGCTGGAGCAGCACAAATAAGTACACCACCGCTTATCTACTAGCAGCAACAGCATGCACCATCACCACTGCCGCAAACTTTGTAGCAGCAGCAATCACCATCATCATTTTGCTAGCAGTTCCTCCATCTCCTGATGTACGAACTACCCAGCTTCTAACCTCATCACCAACCAATACCACAACCTCCGACTACATATCATTTATCGCAGGCACCAAAAGCCGTCATCATGCAACACGCACAACCGCTACAACCACTGCAGCACATGTCAACGGTACATATGATCGACATCAATCAGAGTCCACAATGTATCGCTTCATCTGCAGTGAATTCAGCTCAACGCACCTTGCATCAGTCGCCGCCTCCACGTTACATGCAACACTACCAAGTGCACAACGCCACAATCAGCCTCCGCGCATGTTGCCAACCGGCCGCCGCGCTACGCTTCAATACCCTACGCATCGCATTACCAACAACGGTAACACATCGCCAACTATTCATTTACGACCACACATCGAGTACGAAATTCCTCGTCGACACTGTCACGAATATTTCGGCAACTCCGCTTTCTCGTAAACTCAAAGTAGTAACTCCTTTTCGACCGCAAGCTGCAAACGGTAGCAAAGTCGGAACGTACGGAGATAAGGTGCTCAACTCAGTCTCGCACGTGTAGGCTCCTATGCAACCGTCATAAGCCTAACCGAGAATGCACAACAACCAATTAACCATTCCAAGTGGCCAGTGAAAGCAGTACGCCGCACAGCCGTTCTCTCACCGGGTAAATAAATTCGCAACAACCACTTAACCATACCAATTGGCCAGTAACAACAGTACGCCGCACAGCCGTACTCTCACCGAGCAAATAAATTCGCTACATACATCAACCAGCCTAACTACACCAAGCACCCGGACATGGAAAGCAACCTTAAGAAAAAAAAGTCCTGCAAGACTTTATTTGAGAGGGAGTACTGTGGGCACACAGATAAGACGTATCACATCTGGCAGCACTGTTTGTCAGTTTTTGTATTATTTCATCCTCTTTATATTCTTCCTGGAAATTTACAGTTTTAATTGAATTCTAAGTTTTTAGTTTTAAGAAGCGTCACTTCTTGTACAGACGTCAACAAGTAAAGAAGTCCTTTGAGTTATCTTAATAAATAATAGTTTAAATATTAGTGTATGGTATATTAACATCCCCACAAAGGTAAAGGTATACTACAAATTAGGCACTTGGTACGGGTTGCCCCTAAATATTCTACTACAAATTAGGCACTTG
>NW_017536330.1:98705-105329 GCF_001853355.1 Bactrocera latifrons | reverse complement strand
AATATAAACGCAGAACAAACCGTTATACCGTTTTAACAAACTCAATAAGCAAAGAGCGAAAAGCAACCGGTTACGATGACAATTCGACGGTGAATGAATATATTATTAAATATTTCCAATTTTATAAAAACAAATATTTATATAATATTTGTGTAAAAACTATGTAATTGATGTGAGAATAACTCCGCAGCGTTTCTCATATCTTTCCAGACAAGCATAGGATATATTCGTTGTGTAGATAAAGAGAATTGCGAACTCTTGCCAGTTGACCAGTGTGAGTCATTTTCTAATAGCTCCCTCAAAAGCGCCTGCAACGACGCTTTGGTTCAAAATACATCTTTTGCAAACTTTTCAAAGTTTACCAAGGCCTACCAATTCTACCTCATTTCAAAATATACAAATCGAGGTAAATGTGGACGTAGATGAAAGCAGCTTCCTACATAAAAATGCTTTTATGTATTTTTGCGGTTATTTGTACTATAAATATTTTAAACAACATATTTGTTCAATGCCCTTGCCAAGATTTGATGGTGGTATTACTGAAGAAGATTTTTTATTTGGTTTTTGTTTAAATATTTTCCAGTTGATTGTTTTGACATATATTGTCAATGTTATACTTTTAATTTAATTAATATTCATGAATTTTACCCTACTTTATACATATATTAATTTTTGTCTAGTCATATTTTTTATAATAAGTAGATTGATTTAAAACTTTATATATAAAAAGGGTGAAAATAGGCCTCCTGGGGAACCGAACACCCAAAAAAGATCGGTAGCGCGCATACATTGCAACCTCAGAGGTGGTGAGGAAGAGCAATAAATATCCAATAAACTTTCGTTTCAAAAATATTCTTGATTGAAGTTTTCATGAATGTTTTCCGTTACTAATACTTTTTCACAAAAAAGTTGATCTACTACATTTCTTTTAATTACATCTCTGTGCCTAAAAATTGGCAGATTTCGATCAGGTGATCTGAGCTGTGAAAAATTTTTGGAAAACAGCTGATTTTTTTGTTACTTGTAGGGTTATACAATGCATTAAACATACACTTTTATTATGACTTTCCAACTGCCGAGATGCAAGCCTTACATCGATTATTGTAAAATATCGATTCATTGCCGATAGTTATTTATTTAACTACTCTGGAAGAAGGGTAGCTTTTAACAAACGTGAAAGCGACTTGTTATTGCTCAGTCTTGCAAACGTAAAACTGTAGGGGTATCCTCTTGCTCTTGAAAAACCCTGCCACGGATTATAGAATTTTTCTCTTGGTGTAACAACAAAATTATTTACAATGGTTGTAAAATATGTCAGCCCAAAACCCATGACGGCAGAAGCATCGAAGGTTAGTATTATAATGATATTTTAAATTTATTGTAAATAAAACATTTTTTTACTAATTTCAGCAAATATTGCTAAAATGTGTTCTTATTACGATCAGCTGAGGGAAAGTAACCATCCTCCGCACTCCTGCACCAGAATTCGCAGTAGAAATCTTGGAAAAGGAATGTGTACCTGTTGTGCCAATAAATGCCGCATCTTTGATCGCACCAATTCCCACATCGGTATCAACATACCAACGGTCAATTTGGCCACCGAAATCATCAGTTGGATAACACTGTAAAACATTTTTGGGATTATTGTCTGCGGGGTGAGAAATTCCAAGTCAGGGTGATGGTACTAGGTTCATATAGTAAAATACTCAAAGGGTTTGGCGTTCGTATTGTCGTTTCTTTTTCCTTATAGGTATATGGGCCACTCTATCACATATGATAATCAGTTCTGTCAATTAAGAATACATTTTATTTATAACTCAAAATTAAAACAAAGGTTATATAACAGATCTTCACTATCGTCTGAATCAATTTGTATGGCTTCCTCCATACATTTCACAATATCTTTAATTAATTCAATTTTTTCGTCATACTCCATTTTCTAAAATATTTATATTATATTATGTATATTTGTTCACATATTTGCAAATTACGTACCCAAAAATTAAATTAATTTTTTTAAATATATTCAAAATATTAATTTCAAAATAATATACGCAAATGCAACTATGTACTACGAAAGAAAGAACACGAATGCAGAAAAACATCGCAGCGAACTGTTACGAATAAGACCACAAAGCGAGTTGCTGAACACTGGAAACTCGGCGCGATTCTCCTCTCTTCGTCGCCCCCTCGCCTATAAACCAAGAGTTGCCTCAACAAAAGTTGCTTCGTGTAATAAGGAACTAAGTGGAGAAAGCACTAGTACGAAACGGGCGTGCTAGGGATGGATAGAAAGTTTACAGAATCGGTTCTCGATTCCGATTATTTTTTTATATTTTTCGATTCTAAGTATCGATTGATCGAGCGCAAGAATCGATTCTTTCGATTTTAAATTAAAAGGACAAAAATTTATTTATTAAATCACAAGGTATACATTGAATGAATAACTCAAATCGATTAAATAAAACACAAAAATAGTTAAAAACAATTATATTTTTGTGTCTATAAATAATGTACCAAGAACTTTACATTTCATATAAATTTTTATTTAAATAGCTCTAGTTGTTTAAACAAGTTGAATAAGTTTTTAAATAAATTTAAAATAAGTAAAAGAACAATAAGCTAATTGTCAGTTTCAGAAAACCATACATTTTCCGGGACAGATCTTAAAAACAGGAGCATATTTAAAATTTATATGTAGCTTAAATGCTAACACAACACCCTAATTACCACGAAAGTAGCCAAAAAAGCATTACACAACCCCTAAGATTTTCTAGAGTTGAATATACATATGTATGCAAACAAAGCAAAAGTTTATGACTCTATATACTGAGGTACGTATAACTTGAAACTAGTCACTTAACCAAAAGTGTCCCGCTACTACATGCCGAACCCTTAACTGCGCCTTTAAGGGATAGATTTTGAAAGATAAGCCGAATGGTTAGCAACTGGTTGTTCTGTAAGTTTCAATTCAGTCGCATCAATATACCCTATGCAATGAGGCATTTCATTGTATGTTGTTTAAACGATATCTTGTCTTTCATTCGTATCAGGCCAAGTAATATATTGTAAAGATGGAATCATGTGTAGAAGTTCACACAAGTGAGGAAAACTCTCTCATCACTTGGGAGTGGACAGAAACGAGTGTTTTACATACATATGGCTCAAGCAGCTCACGACTTCCGGTCTTTAACGAAGTATCCTCTGGCAAGCGTAAGACCATCCGTTTGAAGGCGAGCGGAAGTGAGAAGACGGAACATCCTCTTCTCAGGGTTGTGCGCTGGGCTTGGGACCCCCTAGGTAAAAAACGMCCCCAATGAAAAAATTCCAACAGTCTCAGATGAGCGACTCACATTTTGATGACGACCATGTGAAACGAATTAAGGACTACGATTTGAAGGCATACACCTGGAATGTCCGATCCCTTAATTGGGAAGGTGCCTCTCCCCAGTTAGTTGATGTCCCCGTTAGAGTGAAGGCAGACATCACCGCCATCTAAGGAATAAAATGGATGAGGCAAGGATTGGGACGAGTAGGTCCTACTACAGTCGCCATATAAAGAAGCGCAAATTTGGTGTTCGATTCGTGGTGGGAGAGAGACTCCGTCGCCGAGTACTATCATTCACCCCGGTGATACGACCAAAGATGCATTCTATTAGCGCTTGGAGCGCACTTATGAAAGTGGCTCCGCGGCGATATCAAAATCGTGCTTATCGACTTTAACGCCAGGATGGGCTAAGAAGGTATCTTTGGCACAGCGGTTGGTAAATTGAGCCTCCAAAACGAAGCATCCCCAAATAGGATGCGGCTGATCGACTTCACCGGGGTCGATTGTTTTTGGTACTACATTCCAGCACCAGAAAATACATAAAGCTTCCTGGCTTTCGCCAGCAACCAGATTGATTATGTTGTTAATCTAGTCACCGATAACCAGAGCATAGTAAAATTATCGAGGGAACATTTCTCTATCAGTGAAAGTACAACGCCAGGGCTATGAAAAAGTTCGAATAGAAATCAACCGTTTGAAGAACAAAGCGGCGGAGGATAATGGATTGCCGGCAGAGCTATTCAAACACGGCGGCGAAGAGCTGATAAGGGCATGCATCAGCTTCTTTGTAAAATATTGTCGAAAAATTAAAGCCCACCAAAATCTCCATCAAGATCGGGAAGAACTTCTCGGAGCCGTGCGATACCAAACGAGGTTTTAGACAGGGCGACTCCCATTCCTGCGATTTCTTCGATAAGCTGCTGGAGAAAATAATTCGAGCTGCAGAACTAAATAAAGAAAGTACCATCTTCTATAAGAGTGTACAACTGCTGGCGTATGCTGATGATATTGATATCATCGGCGTCAACATCCGTGTTGTTAGTTATGTTTTCTCCAGAATGGATAAGGCAGCGAAGCAAATGGATCTAGTGGAGAACGAGGGCAAGCAGAAACATCTCCTGTCATCAAACAAACAGTCGTCGCACTCGCGACTGGGCTCTCATATCACTGTTGACAGTCATAACGTCTCTCTTGGAATCAGTATAAGCACTACCAACCATGTCAGCCTGAAAATCAAACGCAAGATGACTCTTGCCAACTGGTGCTACTTCGGACTGAGAAGGCAATTGAGAAGCAAAGTCCTCTCTCGACGAACAAAAACCAAACTCTATAAGTAATTCATAATTCCCGTCCTGATATATGGTGCAGAGGCTTGGACGATGACAACAACTGATGAGTCGATGTTGCGAGTTTTCGAGAATGCGAAGAGCTGTATGAGATATCCGATGACATTCAAATAGTTCAGCGAATTAAAATACGTTGTCCCAATGGACGAAAACGCTCTAGCTCTGAAAGTATTCGACGTACCCGGGAGGGGAAGCAGGGCCCAGGTGGAGAAGGACCTACCTTGACTTTCGCGCTGTTGTTAACTTGGTTGTAATCGCGTAAGCGGTTTCTACGCCAATAGAAGAAGCACTCCAGAATAGATGAAAATACTCGATTTGTGAATCGTTTCACCATCTCCTACGCCAAACAGTGTAGATATTTTCCGAATCGCCGCACTTTCACCCGATGAACCCAAACGATATAATTTATAACTAGCTGTAGATCTACCGAAAATTGCCTAATGGATTGGGCGTTGTTAAATTGTGCACTGCTTTTGATCAAGGATTATAGCAACGTAAATTGATCTCTTGAGGCTAGGAGCATTTGTTGGAAACGTTTTTCGTCCTAATAATAAAGAACATTAGATCTCTATTCCAAACACTTAGGCACATTTTGATAATTTCCATGATGGTTCGATAAGATAACTGTAAGACTTTCGTCCAATTCATCCAGAGTTTTCAATAGCTATCGTCGTCTAATTTTTGATTTTTTTAAAGCTTTTCACCGGGGTGAATGATAGTACTCGGCGACGGAGTGTCTCTCCCACCACGAATCGTACACCAAAATTGCGCTTTTTTTACCTAGCGGGTCCCAAACCCAACGCTCAACCCTGAGGAGAGGACGCTCCTAAGGGAGAGTCTGTCAGGTGGGGGAGGTTTGGAAAGGATCTTCCTCTTCGTCTTAGGGCTCGCGTCTGGGTGCCGGCGGAATCTTCCACTTCGAATGAAATCCCCAGGTACTGCAACCCCTCACATCCAACGCAGGACTGGAGAGTGTTAAGGCAAGAGAGAACCGATGAACCATATCGGCAAGCGCTGATAATGCTAAACGTGGAGTCCATCGATCCTCCCAGCAAAACAAAGAGAGCCATAAGCATAAGTTTTGAAATGGTAGTGCTGAAAGTACTCCCAGCAGATACCAGAGCTGATGGCACCCAAGCTGCAGCTGCGGTGGACGCTACAGAGGGCGTTGACGGTCAAACGACCCGAATCTCTCAGACGTGGTGAGTATTGGGAGCGGTTTGTCGATCGGCGACTCCGTCTTCAGCCTCGAACAACTGTTTGAGGAGGTGTGGATCGATCATGACATTGGCGCTGAACTAACGCTCCTAAGGGAGAGTTTGAAGGATGAAATTCCTCTAGAATAACCTCCAACACACGAAGGTGGCCTCTGCCAATGTTGTTGTTGTTTTAAGGGTTATCAGTACCCGTTGGGATGGTGAGGGTTATCAGTGTTGTCGTCGATGTCATCTAACGGGAGGCCCAGGATGGGATAGATACCGAGAGCTGAAGAGGTAAGCGAGACGCATTTGCAGACAGAAAAAAAGAGGCCGAAATGCGTGAGTATGAAGACCTTGATAAGCTGGCCGATAGGGGTAATGCTCGAAAATTCTACGAAAAAATGCGGCCGCTTACAAAAGGTTTCAAGACCGGAGCATACTCTTGTAGAACCCCCAAAGGTGATCTAGTCACCGATGCCCCGAACATACTTAAATTATGGAGGTAACACTTCTCCAGCGTGCTGAATGGCAGTGAACGCACAACGCCAGGAGAAGGCGAACCCGATGCCCCAATCGACCGATTTCGTTCCTGTGGACAACCGCACCTTCGTGAACTTCAACAAAACTAACTGGGTCGGCTTCACAGAATTTAGTTAGAGCACCTTCAACGCTCCTATGATCGCAGCAGCTACCGCTGGCTTCATACCAGCTGGACGAATAGCGGAAATCCGCCCCAACTTCCCAGCCGAAG
>NW_017536330.1:93864-98280 GCF_001853355.1 Bactrocera latifrons | reverse complement strand
GCCAAACGACGGCGCGCCACTTACTTTCACTGATGAAGAGGTTCAGGGTGTCATCAACAAAGCTAAATCTCTCATCATCAAAAATGGAATCAACATGCTAATGCTAAAGCATCTAGGCTCGACGGGAGTAAAATATCTCACCAAGGTCCTCAACCTGTCGCTAACCTCTCTCAATACCCGATGTGTGGAAAGTTGGAAGAGTGGTCCCACTACTGAAACCTGGGAAACCCGCCAACAAATGGAATSTTATCGCCCGATAACTCTCCTCTCCCCAGTAGTGAAGACACTTGAATCCTTGTTACTCCCGACCTTTACTCACCACCTGAGCCTAGCCAGCCACCAGCATGGATTACGTAAAATGCACAGTACCACCACAGCACTTAGAGTCATAAATGCTCAGATAGTTCGTGGCCTCAACCAGAAACCACCCTGTGAGAGAACGATCCTCGTAGCGTTGGACCTGTCAAAAGCTTTTCACACGGTCCATCACACAACGCTACTGCAGGACATTGAGAAAGCCACGCTTCCTCCAGGGCTCAAGAGGTGGACCATGAACTATCTGAACGGTCGCCAATCATCCGTACTATTTCGAGGCGCAACATCTAAATTGAGAAGAATTAAACAGGGGGTTCCGCASGGTGGTGTCCTCTCCCCGTTACTGTTTAACTTCTACATCTCGAAACTTCCGCAACCACCAGAGACGGTTTCCATAACCTCGTACGCTGATGACTATACGATATTGACGTCAGGCAATGGAATCAATAGCATCTGTTCGAAAATAAACAACTACCTCCCGACCTTTCTCGTTTCCTCACTGCACGAAACCTCGCACTTTCCCCCACCAAATCCACAGCGACCATATTCACGAACTGGACGATGGAGTATAGACCTGAGCTTAATATTGCAGTCGACGGCGTCAAAATTCCGACTGTCAATAGCCCTAAGATTTTAGGTGTCACCTTCGACAGTCTATGCTCCTTCTCTCCACATACGACCGCGATTATCGCCAAAGTACAGAGCCGCAACMAAATCCTCAAGTCGCTAGCCGGCAGCACAYGGGGAAAAGACAAAGAAGCGTTGTTGGCAACTTACAAGGCAATCGGCTGGCCGGTCCTTAACTATGCAGCACCCATATGGTCGCCTGGATGCAGTGGCACGCAGAGGAGGAAACTACAAGCCTGCCAGAATACAGCAGTCTGGACCACGACGGGATGCCTCTTTATGTCTCACATCGAACACCTATATAGCGAGACGCTTATGCTCCCAGTTAAGGTGCATAATGAACTCCTCTCCAAACAGTTCCTGCTAGGATGTTTTCGTAGAAACCATCCTTGCAGTCATCTGCTTGGAGCGGAACCGCCTCCTAGGAGCAKCAAGAGGTCATTCCTTGATCACGTCGACGACATCGAACAATACGCCGACAGGACCTCGGACGCTACAGACTTCCGACAGGCACTGACCGTCATTCACAGTGGAGCCATCAACACCTTCACCGACTCCCTCCTCGTGAATGGCGTACTTGGAGTCAAATCACCACCCATAGCGAGTTGCCGCGAAAAACGCGAGTGACCCTTGCGCAACTTCGTTCTGGATATTGTAGCAGGTTAAACTCCTACTTATAAGAAATAGACCCTGACATACCCAAAGTATGTCCTACATGCAACGAGTTTCCGCATGACACTGACCATCTCTTTGCATGCCCAACCAACCCCACCCATCTAACACCCTTTTCCCTTTGGKCCGACCCCGTCGAAACAGCACGTTTCCTGGGCCTCCCGTTAGATGACATCGACGACAACACTGATAACGCTCACCAACGATAAGTGCCGTGCCGCAGCAAAGAGAAAACAGGCTGTCTACCTCGCAACGTTACGATCGACCACAACACGTGCGGGATAGGATAGATACCGAGAGCTTAAGAGCGAAGCGAGACGCATCTTCAGACAGAAAAAGAAAGAGGCCGAAATGCGTGAGTACGAAGAGCTTGATAAGCTGGCCGATAGGGGTAATACTCGAAAATTCTACAAAAAAAAAATGCGGCGGCTTACAGAAAGTAAATTATGGACGGCACACTTCTCCAGCCTGCTGAATGGCAGCGAACGCACAACGCCAGAAGAAGACGAATCCGATTCCCCAATCGATGACGATGGAGSAGACGTTCCATTGCCCGACCAGGAAGAAGCTCGAATAGCAATTACYCGCCTGAAGAACAACAAAGCGGCGGGGGTCAATGGATTGCCGGCCGAGCTATTCAAACACGGCGGCGAAAAACTGATAAGGGCATGCATCAGCTTCTTTGTAAAATATGGTCGGACGAAAGCATGCCCAGCGATTGGAATTTTAGTGTGCTATGCCCAATCCTCAAAAAAGGAGACACCACAATCTGCGCCAACTACCGTGGGATAAGCCTCCTCAATTCGCATATAAGGTTCTGTCGAGCATATTGTGTGAAAGATTAAAGCCCACCTTCAACAAACTGACTGGACCTTATAGGTGTTCCTTCAGACCTGGAAAATCCACAACCAACCAGATATTCACCATGCGCCAAATCTTTGAAAAGACCCGTGAAAGGAGAACCGACAATCACCACCTCTTCGTCGATTTCAAATTCGGCTGTATTTTAACGGAGCCTTCCCAACACCGGGCCGAATTGGGAAGTAATGGTGGCCTTACCGCGTCATGGGGCTCTGGCGCGGCGGACCGTTGAGTTCCCCCTAATAAAACATAGACATGAAAGCTCACCTCGCTGAGCCTAAGGTCGTACGAACAAGATGAACGAAAGTACAACAACAACCACCAAAAACACATCGACCACTACAACGAGGCAACGACCAACGCAGACGACAATGAACAATGACAACAACAGCGGTACTGCTGCAGGCCTATCGCCTGATGAGCGTGCGCTGTTTGAGGAGCATGCGAGAGATGACGATGATGACATACCCTCATGCAGCGGCACTCAACAGGCGGCATTTACTGCAAACACTAACAGCGCAGCGGACTACTCCGCAACTCCTCAAAGCAGGATCAACCCGGAGGAGTCGCAACGATCTTGCGAAGTAGGAGGCACGCGCAAACGAAAGAGGAGACGCAGGGGTCGTCTGCCCCCTCTTCTTCCCACCATTGGGAAGTCCGGGTGGTAACGATGATCTTCGAAGGAGAGGAATGAGTGGTGCCAGCTTAAAATGGTACCTTAGGCACCTCCAGGAGGGAAGAACTCCTGAGGAAGCCGAAAAGCTCGCGAGGTACAGGGTCAGAGGCAACAGCACCTCCCCGGCCTCGAAGGTGCGTAAGGGCGCAAACACCGCATCCAACAGTAAGAGGAACAGCGGGGCTCGGGAGGTCATGTAAACGTGAATCCAACCGTTAAGACTGGCAGCGGAAAGACAGCAACCCCGGCAGCCAAACGCAAAAAAAACCAAATCACAGCACAGGAGCCACCAAACTCCAAAAAGCAAAGGGTCAAACTACGCCCGGGTCGCTGGTGGTCAGCTCTCCGCCCCGAATCCTCCTCGGGCAGCTGAGGGACAGCGCAGAYATRCGGATGCCTTAAAGGGCATACGGATGGCTGTGCTGCCCTTGAACTACCCCGCGGAGACTCTAGAAGCGAAGGAGCTCACCGCCCTACAAGATCTCCTCATGGAAGAGGTGTACAGGGGTTGCAAGGACCCGGTAGCCTTCCATGGGGTATACTTCAAGGGCGAGTTCATGCAGATCGACTGCAAAGACGCAGATATCGTCAAATGGCTTCGGGAGATCGCTCCCAAGCTGACGGGCTGGAAGGGCCCCACCCTTTGCGTCAGAAGGGGGGAGCATATCCCGATCATGCACTGCATGACGGTACTCCTCCCCTGATGCGAGGGGAAACCCTACGAGTTTGCTTTGGGGCTCGTCAGGAACAAAAACAGAGGGATCAATACCTCGGCCTGGCGGGTGGTTGACAGCRAAATGGAGGGTTCAGGCTGGAGGCTGAACTTGTGCGTGGACGACGAGTCCTACAAATTCATCCGGAAGGAGGGATATCGTCTAAGCTATCGGTTTAGTACGGTAGTCATGAGGCCCTACAAACTGAAATCAACCGGCAAAGAAGGCGAGAAGATGCAGGTGGACGAGGAAGCTACTCGTCCCAGCATCATGCTGGCCGAGCAGGTAGCAACTGCGATCATAGCGGAAGTCCCAGAAGAGAAGCGAACAGCGGGAGAGGGGGAGTTACCCTCTACGCAGGAGCTCATGGAGGGACTTGAAGACCTTGCTGGCGCTGCGGGGGACGGAGCAGATGAGGACCAGCCCCTCATCGAACCGATCCTATAATGACGATGGCCGCAGGTATGGAAGTAGCCCAGGTAAAAATGCATCACGCGACATCAGCATCCGCTGTAATCGCGAGCAGGTTCTCGGCGGATAACCTGGGCATCC
>NW_017536330.1:84831-90514 GCF_001853355.1 Bactrocera latifrons | reverse complement strand
GATTGCCCAGCAATCTGCAGACGCAGGATTAAGGCCCTTGGATCCATGTTTCTAAATAGGGATCACATCGCCTCATTAGCACCTAGCAGAATATTGGAATTCATCAATHTGCTRGGGCTAAGTGAGACGCTGTGAGTTAGTAGAGGGCACAATAGACCCTAGGTCGCGGTGCAATCCTCATTCTTTATCTTATCTTATCTTATCTAGCTTTGAAGTTGTAGATAATTTCGTCTATCTTGGAACCAGCGTAAACCCCACCAACAATGTCAGCAACGCAGGATAACTCTTGCCAATAGGTACTACTTCGGACTGAGTAAGCAATTGAGAAGCAAAGTCCTCTCTCGACGAGCAWAAACCAAACTTTGTAAATCACTCATCATTCCCGTCCTGATATATGGTGCAGAGGCTTGAACGATGACAATTGATGAGTCGACGTTGCGAGTTTTCGAGAGAAAAGTTCTGCGAAAGATGTATGGTCCTTTGCGCGTTGGCCACGGCGAATATCGCATTCAATGGAACGAAGAGCTGTACGAGATATACGACGACTTTGACATAGTCCGGCAAATTAAAAGACAGCGGCTACGCTAGCTAGGTCATGTTGTACGAATGGATGAAATATCTCCAGCTCTGAAAGTATTCGACGCTGTACCCGCCGGGGGAAGCAGAGAAAGACAACGACCTCCACTTCGTTGGAAGGACCAGGTTTAGAAGGACTACGCTTGGAATATCCAATTGGCGCCACGTAGCGAAAAGAAGAAACGTCTGGCTCGGCTATAATCTTAATTGTCTACGCCAACTAAGAAGCAGATGAAGAAGTATATAATATTATTTATTTGCTTAATAAGTTTAAAAAAGAAAATATGCATATGCATGAATAGAGGAATTTTTGCGAAAAAGAGGAATTCCAGCAAATTGCCTCATTATCACATGGCAGCGCTCCATTTCTTCATAATTTGGTGTTAACTACGAGTGTAAAATGTATTTTTTAAAATAAACATTTCTTAGGCAAAAAACCTGCTAAAAGTGTAAAATGTAGATTTATTCAAAAATTTATAGTTTAATTTGACTAATTAGAAGAAAAAAAGTGAATGAAGTTCGAATTTTGGGAATTTTTGAACTTTAAGGTCGAATATCTCCTAAACTAAGCATTTGCGGTACCGCCGATATATTTTTTAATCAGGAGAGCGCCCACTTTAAAACGGCACCTTGAAATCGCGATGGCAAGAAATCGGAATTGTGTAATCGTAATAAATGTTTGAGGTTTTAATTTAAATGTTCAAAAACTCGTTCTTTGTTCGATCGACTAGAGACTGTGTTGTAAATAGTAACTAGTCACAAACTTACATTTTATCTCGTAATGTCTGAAAYAGTGATTAGAGGCTGCTTACAGATTTGCGCTACAAAACGCATCCCAAATATAATATAAGATGAATTTTGACATTTGTAATATGGATATGTATATACAAATAGATATATGTATGTACGGAACGAAAAAACTTAAGCCGCTCTTTGCCCTACAGGTAAATAGTACCTTTTAATCTGAAAATAATGAGAAGAGTATTTATAAATTACCTTATCAATTCTCAACACAGAAGCGCCAAAGTCTGCCAGAATTTTTCCGCAAAAAGGACCTGGTGCAAGACCAACAAATTCCAAAACCATCACATCTTTTAGGGGCATTATTTACAAAGTAAAGGTACATTAAACACACACTTTTATTATGACTTTCCAACTGCTGAGATGCAAGTCTTACATCGATTATTGTAAAATATCGATGCATTGCCGATAGTTATTTATTTAACTACTCTGGATGAAGGGTAGCTTTTAACAAACGTGAAAGCGACTTGTTATTGCTCATTCTTGCAAACGTAAAACTGTAGGGGTATCCTCTTGCTCTTGAAAAACCCTGCCCCGGATTGCAAAATTTGTCTCTTGGTGCAACAACACAACAACAAACACACGCAGAAAATTGTTTACAAAGGTTACAATGGCTTTATTTGGAAAGTGGTTACCGGCCATGCAATCGTTACTGGTTGAAAGTAACCATACTCCGCAATCCTGCACCAAAATTCGCAGTAGAAATCTTGGAAACGGAATGTGTACCTGTTGTGCCATTAGGCACAATTCCGATTTCTTTGGCGCCGCGGTCTGAAGGTACCGTTGGAAAGATCCTCCTGATTGAAAAATATATAGGGTTTCAAAGGTACCGCAAACACTTAGTTTAGGAGGTATTCGACCTTAAAGTTCAAAAATTCGCAAAATTCGTACACTTCAAGACGCTATTTCACCACATTAAACACACTTTATTCACATTTTTCACTTCAAGATGATAAGGCAGTTCGCTGAAATTGACCTTTTTCGCAAAAAATTCCTATATTCATGCATATGGATATTTTCTTTTTTAAATTTATTAAGCAAATAAGTAATATTATATACATGTATTAGTAGTATTATATAATAATATTGAATATACATATGTATAAGTAATATTATATCATAATATTACGTAATAAAGTTTAAAGTATATTAGTACAGTACGAAAATTCAAAGTTTCGTTCAATGTGAGTGCATGGTAACCAACAAATATAACCACTTTAACCACTTTATAACAAAAACTCAATATATTTTTTTATTTTTAACGCAGAAAGGAGTACTACGCGAAAGTACTTCAGTCCACCAGGGACCACCTCGGCAAGGGTTATTTTTTTAAAGTAGTTCAGTCATCCCGACATGATATTATATAACTGTATATACTGAGGTATATGTAACTTGAAACTAGTCACCTAATTAATAGTATAGTCGAATGTCAAGAATCGATTCTTAATCGACTTCGACTTCTGAAGTAAACTTCTCGAGTAGAATCGGAATCGAGTTTACCATCCCTAGAACGAGCTTCGTCGTGAAATCATATGTAGAAGTACACACAAGTGAGGAAAGTTCTCTCATCACTTGGGAGTGGGCAGAAACGAGTTAATGATAGATATGGCTCAAGCAGCTCACGACTTTCGGTCTTTGACGAAGTATCTTCTGGGTAGCGTAAGAACATCCGTTTGAAGGCGAGCGTAAGTGAGAAGGCGAAACATCCTCTCCTCAGGGTTGAGCGCTGGGTTTGGGACCCGCTAGGTAAAAATCACCCCCACATGAAAAAATTCCAACAGCCTCAGATGAGCGACCCACCTTTTGATGACGACCGTGTGAAAVGAATTAAGGACTACGATTTGAGGGCATACACCTGGAATGTCCGATCCCTTAATTGGGAAGGTGCGTCTCCCAGCTAGTTGATGTCCTCGTTAGAGTGAAGGCAGACATCACCGTCATCTAAGGAATGCAATGGATGAGGCAAGGATTGGGACGAGTAGGTCCTACTGCAGTAGCCATATAAAGGAGCGCAAATTTGGTGTACGATTCGTGGTGGGAGAGACACTCCGTCGCCGAGTACTATCATTCACCCCGATGAATAAATATCTAGCCACAATCCGAATCAGAGCGAAGTTCTTCAACATATCGTTGATTTTCGTCTACGCTCCGACGGAAGAGAAGGACGATACGACCAAAGATGCCTTCTATTAGCGCTTGAAGCGCACCTATGAAAGCCGCTTAGCCGCGATATCAAAATCGTTCTTGGCGACTTTAACGCCAGCGTGGGCAGAGAAGATATCTTTTGCACAACGGTTGGTAAATTGAGCGTCCACAACGAAACATCCCCAAATAGGATGCAGCTGATTGACTTCGCCGGGGTCGATTATATTTGGTACTACATTCCAGCACAAGGAAATACATCAAGCTTCCTGGCTTTCGCCAGCAACCAGACTGACTATGTTGTTATTCTAGTCACCGATAACCAGAGCATACTAAAATTATCGAGGGAACATTTCTCTATACTGCTGAATGGCAGTGAAAGTACAACGCCAGGGCTATGAAAAAGTTCGAATAGAAATCACCCGTTTGAAGAACAAAACAGGGGGCCAATGTATTGCCGGCCGAGCTATTCAAAGACGTCGGCGAAGAGCTGATAAGGGCATGCTTAAGCTTCTTTGTAAAATATGGTCGGACGAAAGCATGCCCAACGATTGGATTTTTAGTGTGCTATGCCCAATCAAAGAAGGAGACACCACAATCTGCGTCAACTACCGTGAGATAAGCCTCCTCAATTTCGCATATAAGGTTCTATCGAGCGTATTGTGTGAAAGATTAAAGCCTACCTTCAACAAAGTGATTGGACCTTATAGGTGTGGCTTCAGACCTGGAAAATCAATAACCGACCAGATATTCACCATGCGCCAAATCTTGGAAAAGACTCGTGAAAGGAGAATCGACACACACCACCTCTTCGTCGATTTCAAAGCTGCTTTCGACAGCATGAAAAGGAGCTGCCTTTATGCCGTGATGCCTGAATTTGGTATCCCTGCAAAACTTATACAGTTGTGTAAACTGACGTTGAGCAACGCCAAAAGCTCCGTCAGAATCGGGAAGGACCTCTCCTTTCAGACAAGGCGATTCCTTATCGTGCGACTTCTTCAACCTGCTTTTGGAGAAAATAGTTCGAGCTGCAGAACTAAATAAAGAAGGTAGCATCTTCTATAAGAGTGTACAGCTGCTGCCTCAACACCCGCGCCGATAGTTTTGCTTTCTCCAGACTGGACAAGGAAGCAACACAAATGGGCATGGCAGTGAACGAGCGCAAGATGAAATATCTCCTGTCATCAAACAAACAGTCGTCGCACTCACGATTTGGCACTCACGTCACTGTTGACAGTCATAACTTTGAAGTTGTAGATAATTTCGTCTATCTTGGAACCAGCGTAAACACCACCAACAATGTCAGCAATTGAGAAGCAAAGTCCTCTCTCGACGAACAAAAGAGATGAAGAAGTATATAATATTACTTATTTGCTTAATAAATTTAAAAAAGAAAATATCCATATGCGTGAATAGAGGAATTTTTGCGAAAAAGAAGAATTCCAGCAAATTGTCTTATTATCACATGGCAGCGCTCCATTCCTTCGTAATTTGGTGTTCACTACGAGTGTAAAATGTATTTTTTAAAATAAAGATTTTTTAGGTAAAAAACCTGCTAAAAATGTAAAATGTAGATTTATTCAAAAATTTATAGTTTAGTTGACTAATTAGAAGAAAAAAAAGTGAATAAAGTGTGTTAAGTGTGGTGAAATAGCTTCTCGAAATGTTCGAATTTTGGGAAATTTTGAACTTTAGGGTCGAATATCTCCTAAACTAAGCGTTTGTGGTACCTATAACCCTATATATTTTTTAATCAGGTGAGCGTCTCTTTAAAACGGTACCTTAAAATCGCGACGGCAAAGAAATCGGAATTGTGCCTAATTTAATCGTAATAAATGTTTGAGGTTTTAATTTAAATGTTCAAAAACTCGTTCTTTGTTCGATCGACTAGAGACTGTGTTGTGAATAGTAACTAGTCACAAACTTACATTTTATCACGTAATGTCTGAAATAGTGACTAGAGGCTGCTTACAGATTTGCGCTACAAAACACATCCCAAATATAATATAAGGTCAATAAAATTATTGGATCAGTATTATTGAAGTTTGACAGTCTATGAGTTTGAAGTGCTGGACAATGTTGCAGAAGATGCAATAGATTTAAATCTGAATCACAAAATGGGCATTGGTTGATCTGAGTGCCATTTAGTATGTGAGCGTGTGTG
>NW_017536330.1:65807-75472 GCF_001853355.1 Bactrocera latifrons | reverse complement strand
TCTTTTTCATCATTGGAGATAATAGGGAAAACCTATTATCCCCTAATTTGGTGGCCCCAGGGGCCATAGTAAACGCGAATTAAGAAATTAAGTGATTGAAAAGATATAAAACAATAAAAAATTAATTCACAAACAAAGCACGAGCGTAATATAAACGCAGAACAAACCGTTATACCGTTTTAACAAACTCAATAAGCAAAGAGCGAAAAGCAACCGGTTACGATGACAGTTCGACGGTGAATGCAAGTGGAAAATTATTCATCCGCGATATTTCCTATTCAGCGACACAAGAGAAATGAGCTCACAGCGCCATATACTACATACATATGTGTACACCGATCGTAAAAAATCAAACATCGCGAACATGAATCGCTATGCGAAAAAGCCCATACTCGAGTAAACCGCAATAGCATACATACCGATCTAATGCGCATGTGTGTCGTGTATGGTCACTTTTAGCAAATTCAAACAAATCTTTTCTGGTTACAAATACCGCTTAGCTCTGAATACTTTTTTCAATCGGCACGTGAAAGAACCCCTTTCTGAGGTCAGTAACCGTAAATGATTTCGCTGATTGCATTTTCTCTACCATTTCATCGATGATTGAAAGAGGGAAACGATCTTTTAATACGACATCATTTAGTTTACGATAGTCTATGCAAACTGTATTTTTCCGAAAACGAATAAGTCGCAAGGTGCCATATCAGGTGAATACGTGAGTGGTTAATGGAAAATGTGATTTTTGTCAAATAATCGGTTACAAGCTTCGATCGATGAGACGGCACATTTTGGGTCGTCTGTAAAACAAGACGACACAAACCGTGCACACACCTTTCGTAAGCCCAAATGTTCGGTCAAAAAATCAATAATTCGATGTTTTGAAGATGTTTAATCCCATTTCCATGAATTTCAATGATGAGTTCGGCTGATTTTTGATGAATTCACGCACAGTTTCGATAGAATTTCGGTAAAAGTTTTATCAATTTTAAAACAAAATTTAATATTAGCTCTTTGTTCGAAGCGCATTTTCACATCGATAACACAAACATACTGACACTTTAAGCGCAATAACTTCACTTTCAATCAATGAAATGTCATTAATTCTCATTGGACAATCGATAAACATAGCAGATTCTAACGTACCAGTCGACATATAGATATTGGCACTAGGGGGGCTAGATTCCTGTTTACTTTTGAATGTACCTTGAAGTAGTATGTTTAAGTGTCACAAATGGGTTGAAGGGGGACAATACTTTCCGTAGCCCGCACATAAATAATTTAAAAATGTTCGAACTTCCTGGTGGCTTTACATATATATATGTCAATATATATATATACGTGATTTTCTTGCTACGGTGCATAATTTGGCTTAGAATGAATAAAATCGGGTGAAAACTCGCCCCAGACCCCATATAACCCGAATGTACCTTATGTACTTGAAGGTACTTCCCTTGCTTTAATCCATGTAAGTTGCAAGAGTATGAAATGTTCGGTTATACCCGAACTTACTATGTATTTTTGAACAAAAACAAAAGGATTATTGAGGAATAAAGTGTCCTAGCGAAAAGTATTTTTAGTACACATTTCTAGATTTCATTTTACATCAGCTCAAGTTTTGTTTCATAAATAAGCCAAGATATCTTCATTAAAACCAAAGAAAAGAAAGTAGATAAGAGGAGGAAAAACTATCGATACTATCGGTAGTGTTTTTTAAATTATCGAGACTATTGAATTGTCCGATTATTAAGACCGTTAAGTAAGTAATTAGCTTCGAAATTATCAAGTGGTTCGAATATCAATAGTTTTGCACCTCTACTTTACAACCCCGCCGGACCTGAGAAAAATCTTAGATTTTCGAAAGGGGATAGTTGGCTTTCATTGTGTGCGTTTCCTTTAAATTTGGGAAATTTTATTCAAGTTTTTGACGTGGAATTATTATCCTTGCTGAATATAATGACATACATAAGTATAGCATACATATGTATCTTGCCAAAATTCTCTCTTAAAATATAATCGAGTTTACTTTCAAATATGGCTACAGCATTTTGTAGACATATTGGTAATCAAGTAAACTTGAGTTTTCCGTTATAACCGGAGAAAGTGATATTTTTTATGTCAGATTGGTTTTAAAGGAATTTAGCACAATTCAGTTTTAATTCTTTTCGTCCAGATATAATGGCCTCCTCACGAGTTGGAAGACCATCTTTTTGTGCACCGGAACAGAAACCAAATGAAGATTTTTGTCAAGTTGCGTTACATTGAAGAAAAAATTAGAGATAAATTCAACTTTCTTTTTATTTCAAAACACAATTACACGTAGGGCAACGGGTGCGGGGTCAGCTAGTATGTAATAAAACATAATAACCACTTTTTACATAAGTATATGTATAACGAAAAAAAACCAAAAAGTTAAGTGGTTTAAAAACACATACATGCATTCATATGTGACACATATTGTAGCATTTGTACAAAATGCACGTGTTTTTGTGCCGTCCAGTGTTTTCTTACAGTTCTTCCAAGTGTTTACGGCAATTTAAACCAAATTTTTCCTTTGTCACAATCAGCTGACGGAAGCAAGTTGGCGATTAAAGAGACAGATAAGCAGGACAAAAAAACAAAATAGATGAAGACAATTTTGTATTTTATATTAACTTATTTTCCATACCTTTTTAATAGCTGTGTCCATAGATACAGACACAACATGGTTATAATTATATTTTTCCATTGTGTTTTCAGATATCTGCTGTTTCCCTTTACTTTTTGTTTTCATTTTTCAATCCCTTTTAGTCTTGGCGTTGCTTAGCACAGGAAATATCAGCGTATCGTTGCTGCACAAATAAAAATCTGCTGACCATGAGAGAAAGTGCGGCATATCTGAGAGACCGCAAAACAGCGAAACAATTTTTTGTGCAAATTGGGCAGGAAAATAAAGGAGTTCGAAAATATGATGGCCAGGCAGAAGGCACATAAACCAAGCTATGCGAGAACTTGTAAGCAGCATAGCGAACTTGAATGGCAAAACAGATAATCTCGAAACCCAATCGAAAATAGTTTGGTAGGGAAAGTGTTACATGTATCGCCTTCTCACACTGAAGTAAATACCGCAAAAAGAGCACTGGAGACATCAGCCCAAAAACATACAACATCACTATGATGTGCAAAGATCTGGATGAGATAACTACAATAATACAAAAAGAGTGCGGAACACAGAACAAAGCACCAGCTAATTTTAAAAGCATGCGGAAAACAAAGAGCTGCACTCAAATAGCTCTTATGTGCCTGTGTGCTCAATATGCCAATACTGCCCATAAATTAGGTAAAGTAAAGATCGGGTGGTCGATCTGTCACCTCCGAGAGTACTCCAGTGTTTCCCGAGATGTTTCCATCCAGGCTACTTGGCGCGTAAATGCTGCAGTCCGCTCGAGAGGCCCTCTCTTTGCACAGGCAACATTGATGTCGATTTACTGAGTGAGCAAATCAGCTATATGCTATCAGTTATGCTAATGCAATGGACAAACATTTACATCTTGTTGCCGAGAAGCAAAAAATTGTTTTACGCGAGCGCAAATAGTAGTAATATATTTCGTAAGCTGCTATGCTCGTCTCAGGGCGTCCATTAGACAATTTGAAGACTTCCTCCTGAAATTGTCTTTAGAAAGCAGATACAAGTCGCCGATCATAATGGCAGGCGATTTTAACAGATGGTCTACTGGGGTAGCAGAAGTTCAAACCAGCGCAGCACCGAGTTCTAAAATTCCTGTGCCAAACCAACTTCACAATAATTAATAATGGCTCCAAAAATACTTACCAAAAGAAATAAAGGTTCTATAATAGACCTGATGTTTGCAAATTGCGCAGTAAGCAGACTCATTAAGTGGGAGGTGTCAGATATGTTTACAAATAGTGACCACAATGCTATTATTGCAAAGGCTTTTTTATCTCAAAACCAGGAACCACCACGTAGTAATACTACACAAAAACGAAGCTACAAGCAAACAGATTTGGTACTGATTTTTTTGAGACATTCTGGAGTATAGCTTTTAAAAGCCATAAGAAGATTTTTAATTCAGCTGTAACTCGTAGCAAAAGAAACTGGTTTGAAAAGATCTGTGAAGATGGGAATATAGACGATGGGAGTTCTAAAGGTAGCCATAATTTCAAAGACCACTCTTTTCGCAAAAATGTACGACGCATGTATAAAAGAAAGAATGTTACCCGACCCGATATATGCCATAGTGGTCCGATATCGGCAGTTCCAACAAATGAGCAGCTTCTTGAAGAGAAAATGGCGTGTACAAAATTTCAAAACGATATCTTAAAAACTCAGGGACTGGTAGACAGGCAGACGGACACGGCTAAATCGGCTCAGCTCAACATCCTGATCATTTATATATATTAGCGTGATTCAAAAAAAAAATTTTTTTTTCGGAAAAATAGGTTTCTAGACACCTCTAGGGTAGCCTCTCTAAGAATGAGTTCTTAATTGTAACGGGAAGTTCCTCCTACTTAGATTTCTATTTCTTCTTATTATCAGATAGAAAAATTCACTACTTGAAGAAATATTTAGTTACTTATATTTTGTAGAAAATTGAATGCTCTACAAAAAAGGCCTCTTACGATTTATGATTTTTCGATTAAGTTAAGCGTTTATCCCATTTGCACGAGTGCCGACGGCATTTTCAATTTGTTTTGTTATATTATAAAAATAAAGTACATTTTCAAACTTATACATACAAGCATAAATAAAAATATCATTGGTCATATTGAATTTATTATATTAATTGGTATATAAAATTTATGCCACAATTACTATATAGTATCCCAAAAATATGAATTCTATGGCTACAGCAGAATAGGCGTCAGTCCGTCCGTGTTTTAGAGAAAATGTAAAATGTCTTGTCACTCTCATGAAGTAATATCTTATCTGATTGTTCCGTGGAAGAGTCTTGAGTTGGGAGTGGGCTAGGTTTAGCGGATTAAAGTTCCATACTCCGTCATTTGATGATTCCTCCTACTATAAAAAGAAGAAGAAGAAGCATGTGTTTAAACGTCAGCCGGCAAGCCAGAGGTAACATATTACACAAAAATATTAAAACTTTTCCAGCTGTGCACCAATAATATTTTCTGCAATTTTCAACTGGGAGAAATAGTAATACTATGTTCGGACCGACAATGAAAACTTGCTTTCGTGGGAAAAACTAGTTTTCGCCCTAAAACTTGTGTTTTCGTCCGTGTCAAATCTGCCATACGAAAACCAGTTTTCGCTGAAAACTACGTGAAAACTTACTTTCCACTGTTGTTGTTGTAGCGGCAGAATTCTGCCGAGTTGACAGTCCTTGGCCGGATAAAAATCCGGGTCCGTTCCGGTTTTCGTAGACCCGACTGTCGTGGGAACGGGTCTTACTTTCTTTCCACTCATTATAATCGGTGCCTGCTCTGGTTTAATCGATTTTATTGGAAGAAATATTTTGCCGGCCCTAAATTGTCACTTGATATTTCTTTACATTCCATATACAAATACAGCTGGCATTTGATATTTTCATATTAGGGGGATTCTCTTGCTTTTKCAGAACCCTTGCACGG
This sequence comes from Bactrocera latifrons, assembly GCF_001853355.1. NCBI lineage: Eukaryota > Metazoa > Arthropoda > Insecta > Diptera > Tephritidae > Bactrocera > Bactrocera latifrons. Next base: position 69,889 of record NW_017536330.1, on the reverse strand, counting down.
TGCACGAATTGCAGAATTTTCCTCTTGGTGGAACGGCACAACAACAAACACACGCAGAATATTATTTCCAATGGCTGTAAAATTTGTCAGACCAAAACCCATGTTTATTTTCGTTCCGTCATATATCACTAGATTCTGCAATGGGTGCTCTCTTGGCCTTCATATAGTATAAGCGGAGATAAGAGATGTCCAACTCATTTGCTAAACGTCAAAACCTACTGAACTTTGACAGCTAATCGAGTTCAGTAGGTTTTGACGTTTAGCAATTTTAAAAGAGGGACGACCAGATTAAAATCTCGCTAAATGATTATTCGAATGGAGACATTTATCTTTTTTTTTTTTGTCTCCATTTGTAACAGCCGTTAGTTCGAAGAATAGCGAATGCGAAACAGTATAGTATATTTTAACTTTTATTAAATAAATTTGCATTTATTAAATTTGTATTTATTTAATACTTTTCATTTTATTTTACAAGCAACCAGCAATTGAAAGAAATGTGTTACTGGCTGTAGCGAGGGAGGCACAATATTCATTTTTTCGAACAGTGGTGATAATTCGGGTGGTGGAGCACGTCGTGGTTCGTTCCGTAGTAGTGGTTGGCCGTGGGGAAAGGATCGGCGCAGATTATTCCACAAATATCAAATAAAACCCAAAAGCTTTCTTATAATATATATATTTTAAAAGTAACAAATTGGAAAAACACTTACCACGTCTGTAAGCGATCACAAAAGGAGAGAGCGCGTAACTTTTTAGTTAGTGTTTAGTGGAGCTCAAATTAAAACTTCGAAAAAGAGGAAAAGAAAATATTGCTCTGCGGATACAGACGTGGCAAAAGAAATTGGGCGGGGAGGCGTCAACATTCTTCCCGAGTTGCAGTATTACTGCAAATGCAGTTTACAATTAATTACTTAAAACTAACTTAACTAACTGGCTCCTGCACTGCCTCTTCCACGTCTTCTTTTCAGATGGGGTGGCCGACGAGACGAATTGAGTCTGGTTCGGTCCGGGAAATGCCGCTGAGATGAATCGAGTCTCACTCGGTCTTTACCATGCCGCCAATTTGCATAGAAGTTACCACCTTCCGAGGTCGGCGGGACGACTCGAGTCTAACTCGATCCTGGGTAGGCGGTAAAGGTGAGAGGCGTTGGCAGCCAGTGCACTTTATTGCGCCGATATTATCCCATGTGCATCTGCTTGACGAACTGTTTCTACTACTGTTGTCGCTGTCGTTAGCCACTACAACGATTGTGGAAGAGCCGATCGAGTTGGCTGTTTCGTTTAAAATGTTAGCCAAATGATGTGAGGGTGTTGATGTCGGTGTTGGGGGCTGTTGTGGTGGCTGCTGCAGTTGCTGTTGCCGGATTTAAAGCAATGACTGCTGCTGTTGTTGTTGTTGTGCTACGAGGGATCCGAAGATTTTCGATTTTACCCCGTTTAGTATAATTTTTGGGTAAAGATCCGCTCCGATCAAATAGATATAGAAATATATCCGCGAAATTATTATCCGCTAAGGGGATATTGGGAAACCTTTTTAAAATTGAAGGGTTAATTGACCTGAAATGAAGCAGTCCAGTCAATTTTAGCAGTACCAAGGCTTGCGCTTCTAGTCTTAAACTTTTGTTACGGGGCGAGCCAATTGTGATCGAGCATGCCGATTGAACTCGTCCTGACACGGTATTATTCAATCCTGAAACTCGACCGCTGACCTTTTCGCTTGCCAGATGTAAGCATTTTTGTATGCTATTGCTTACGAAGGTGGCTTCAGATCCCGAATCAATCAGGGCTCTGACAGTGAAGGTGCTCTCGTTGTGACATATATGGTCACCATGGCTGTACCTAAGAGAATGCTTCGACTGGTAGGCACATTTAAAACATTGACCTTAATAGAGGCCGCATGAGATTTAGTAGAAATCTCAGTAGTGTTTGTGCTGTGCATATCTGAGCTATTCCCTCACTCCGATACCGGTGAATCATTGAGTGATGTCTGTTTACATTTATTACAATTAAACATATTTTTAAAATTTATTTATTTATGTGAGTCRTGTGAGTCTGTTAAATCGTTTAGGCATACGTGCGTTAGGCTGCATCTCAATGAATCTTTGATAAATTTTCAAAATGTGTGATTGAAATGAGCACAGTTTACATTTAAAGTTGTTTGCCTTGGCGTGATGGGAATTGATGGGTTTGGATCCAATCTTTGATTGCATGGTTTTCATCCGACCTTCACCATCATCCGACTTAATCTTGGGTTGAGTACTCAATTTGAGGTTTGATACTCTCTCTAGCGTTTTAACCCGTTTGGTTAGAAATTTGTCGAACTCAACCCATTTTGGGATCTCTGAATCCGAATCCACTGTTCCCAAAGCGACAGTGTATAGTCCGGCAGTCGGATAGAACACAAATACGTAAATATGGCATCCCAGCTATCTATATTGATGCCATGTATTTCTAAAGCTGAAATGCAGCTATTTATCTCCCGCTGTAATTTCTGAGTTCGGTCTCAGATTCTGTAGAAATGTGCGGAAGCTTGAATAAAAAATTTAATTGTGTGTTGACAAGCACTCGCTTGCTTTCATATCTACTCATCAAATTATTCCAAGCCAATGCGAATTCGTCATTCGTCAGGAGCGCTTTCGAAACGATAGCTTTTGCCTCACCTTGGGTTATTTTTTTTTTTTTTTTTTTGTTGTGATTCAAATGGAATAACTAGAAAAGTTATTACTAGGTACAAAACCGGAGATAGCCTTGGGTTGTTCCCATAAATGGCGGCAAATAAATCCTTAAAAGAGGGCCATTGTAAAGCATCTCCATGAAATATTCGGTATCACATGGCCGTAAATTGATGGAACACCTCACTGGTTCTACCGTTTGTTGTAACCGTTCAGGTTGAATCACTATAGAATTCAAAGTAGGGCTTTGGTTAAAGGCTGTGAGGTTGTGCATGTGTTCGCCATCAAGACCGCGCAACACACATAGGCGTGGTAATAGCTTCAATATTTAAGCTTAATGTCGTCAATTGACCTTGTGTCGGAAGGATCCACCTTTGACAAACACAACTTGTATTCTGACTTTACCTCTGCCCACAGAGATTTCAGTTCACTTTGTTGTACTTCAAGAAAGTAGGCACTTATTTGCTGTTGGAGTAAAAGACTCCTCAAACTCCAGTAGAGCGTCTGCAGCTGTGACTGTACAAATGAACATCCTCCCCCGACCTCAACACACACACACCACATTATCACACCACGTCGACTCAAACTTACATCACTAACACGCCACATTCACCACATTATGCTTAGAACCCACATTCTACACTACTCACGAGAGCAGCGCACACCGACACCTACACACACGTACACCAACCACAGAAGTCACACCATTCTATTCAGCACCAACGGGAATAAAGAAGGACCGATTACCAGCCCCAAGCTCAGTTCGTTCTACGACATTATCAGCGATCGGTCAGACTTTTGTAAATCCAGTTTTCTTTTATCCGCCGCCATCCTCTTGGGAAACCAACCTCGTTATAACGGAATTAATCGCACCGCAAAAACCGTGTAGCTACAATTTTTTCATTCTTTCAAAGAAACTGTGTYGGTGCAATTTTCCATTCTTTTTGTAAATAAAACCATCCGCAACGAAAGATCAGGTTTTTTCCGCTATAGATTGTTTTTGGTGAAGTGAAAGAAAGGTGAATGCACCATATAACATGTTCCTTCGAGCCATACAGAAAGGCACATTGGAAATAAAAGAAAGTGAAGTGCAGTGACACAAAAACATCACATTTAAAAAAAAAAAAAAGAGGTAGAATTGAAAGTGCGGTCACCCAAAAAAAAAAAAAATTTACTACAAAAATCAATAACTCCAAAAACAACACAACAATAAAGCGTTATTAAAGAAACGGGCGCGAAATTAAAAAAACAACCGGCCGCGAAACTTAAAAAAAAATTAAAATTCTTAAATCATTTTAAATTAAAAAGAAAAGAATCACCAACACTGGAACAGCGGAGAAGAAACAACTCAACAACAGGAGGAACAGCTGAAGGCACACGCACCCAATTTCCTGGCAAACAGAACTCCCCAAA
>NW_017536330.1:58945-64613 GCF_001853355.1 Bactrocera latifrons | reverse complement strand
ATGAGCACTGACTCAAAAGAATCTCAAGCAGAATTCTTAAGAATTCCGAAAATGGTTAATGACGATAAAAGCCCATGTACACCTGCTGAAGCTACACGCTCTAAGCAAGGTGCTACAAAGCAAAAAAGGGGGAAGGAATGCTCTGATGGATTCCATTGTGTTAGAAAATTGAAACGGAACTGCAAAAATCGGATCTAAAACTTTGAAATTAAATTATAAAAAATATTTGCAAATATGTTGCAAAAAGTTCAAAAGTTATAGAACCAATCACGGACAAACTATACATTAGTAGTGCGTTGTTTCGTAGTGAAGCGTGAATTTTCGAAGGCACAAAAAATAAATTTAGTAAACTGTTTTCTCAAAATATTCTTTCCAAATTTAATTTGAATGTGCCTGCTGGGTAATCGGCCCAATGCACTTGTACTTGCACTTGCAAATTCAGTGAAGTATTTTCTCAAAGTATAATTCACAAATTTATTTTGAATGTGCTTGCTGGGTAATCGGCCCACTGCACCTGCAAGCGTAGTCTTCGACTATGTGCACAAACAAAATTGATATGTGCTTAATTGCTTTATTTAAATGCAAATTGAAATACAAATAAAAATTCACAAGCACTTATTTGATTTATCAACTAATCACTTTCACGTTGTTCACAGGGTTATTTTCGAATTTAACACTACACTATTCTGTTTATTGATGTACTTCTGGGATGGCTGCTGCGCTGCTTGCCTTTGCTGCTTGGCCTGTTCTGCTTTGCCTTTGCTGCTCTCACTTTGCTGCTTGCCTTAGCTGTTTGGCTTTCTTGCCGTCGCTCACTTCACTTTTCTAATTTTGGATTTTTTTTTTTTTGTTTGCACTCGTGAAACTGCCTTTATTGCTATTGAAGCAATATATGAAATGGCAAAGTTGAGCGCCTAGACTCAAATTATCCACAAGAAGACCACAAGATTTTGAGCGTGCAAGAAATTTCTAATTTTATTCGAGAGTACCAAATATATTATACCAAATATATTATACCAAATATATTATATTTTTTTAGAGTACCAAAAATAAGTTTTGGTCTCCACTTCACACAGCACAATGAGTTTTGTACATATTATAGCTTATGCACAAATTAACCAATCTATTGCCTTATGCTTGCAGAGCACAAATCCAAAATATGTTTGGCTGTAACTTGCGAGTTGCTAAATCGGGCAAATTATGCACTTTCACTTTAAATAAAAAATCAACTTGATACCTGTTATCCGGCTCGAAGGACCAATGATAATTCGGGTGGTGGAGCACGTCGTGGCTCGATACAGGCGTGGCAAAAGAAATTGGGCGGGGGTGGCGTCAACAAGTGAAACGGATCTCGAACGATGAGTAAAAAACATTAAATAGTGCAAAAAGTGTTTGTGAATTTGTGAAAAATTTCCATGAAATAAGTGCTTCGACTGTGCAAGTAAAATAGTATTTTTGGATAATGAAATTGAAATTCCGGGTATTTTTGATGTGCTGAATATATAGATCGCGACAGACTGCAAGCGACATCTGTCAAATATTAAAATGCACACGTTCTTATGAACACAGTTATGTAGTCGTGCAGATACGTCAATAACCGTGTCCTTAAGACCATAACTGTCAATTTATTGCCATTGTTGTGAATTAATTAAATAAATTATTTTTAAGTAAGGATTTATCATTGAATATCGTACTTTTAAATATTCATTAAATATGCACTTTTTGCACTATTATTATTATACATATTTTATAATTATATATAAAATTTTGTAGAAGATTTTTTCCCCAAATGGAAGAATCTGTCTCATATGCAAACGGTGCATCGAGGCTGCTGCTTCCGCTTTTAGAAAGGAAACACCGCGATGATATTTTAGATCCTCTGCCACTTCTTGAGGAGGAACTACTAAAGAGTGGTGAAAAAAGCCGCGCAAACATTTCGGGGTCTGACAGAGCAGGGACATATAGAAAAAAAATATTGAGGAAAGAGAATAGGATTTTAAAAATAAAATTAGATGAAAAAGAACAGGAGAATAGAAGTTTAAAAGCTCAGTTGGTCCAAATGGCAACTGAATTAGAAAGATGTACGGAAATGTTAAGAAGTAGTTCATTTAGGGAAAAGTCAAAGTTAGTTTGCAGCAAAATTCCTCCTCAGTTTGGTGCTTGTATTAGGAGTAATTTTTAAAATTGTAATCGAAAAAATCATGGTCGGCGATATGACAGTTTTTTTAGCTTTGGGTGTATTTTTGGCGCCAATCGCTTACCGCTACCTAAAGCACCAACTTGATTTTCCCTCGGAAAAAACGTTACATAATTTTGTCGCAGATTGGCCTTGTTTCCCAGGCTGCACCCAAAGCAGCATAAAGTCTTTACAAAAGTTCATATCAGTTTCTTGTGATGAAATGTCACTGAATTAGCATTTGCAGTATGATAGGAAACTTAACATTGTGACGGATTCTGGCGATGAAAATCGCACGTCTAGAATGCAACTGCAATGACCATAATGATGCAAGGTATATGTGGGAAACCTTGGTCCCACCCGTTAGCTTATTTTTTTGTTAGAGGCTCATGTAACGGGGATGTCTTCAAGAAATATATTCCTGAAGCCATTACCCGATTTCAAAATATAGGGCTAGTCCCTTGCCAATTTGTTAGGTGTTTCAATGTCAAGGCCTTTTTTCACCATTAATGGTAAGGAAATATGTTTTTTTTTTTACGATAGCTCCCATTTATTATAATGTAGTTGAAACTGTTTACAAAGTTTATAAATAATCAGATATAGTCCATTTTTATAAAGAGGACTCTAAGTCGGGTTATCGGTGTACGCATAAATTAACCGATGCTCATATTTATCGGGAACCTTAAGCTCAAATAGTATGAGCTTTATTAATACCGCGGATTTCGTTTCTTTATTCAATAAGTTATTCGATGTCTTTAATAGTAGTTTCACTGAGGGCATTGTACCCACCAAAAAAGTTTTTATAAGTTCCCCACAACAAAAGCAGTTTTTAGATGAGGCAACAATTCGGGTCGTAGATGATTTAGGAAGCCACACAGCAAATAATTTCAATTTATCAAGGGGTGGTTAATTAATAAATATTTTACAGCTCAGAGCATATTTTTGGTCAGATTAGAAGTAGGGAAGGTACTAGAGTTACGCTTTTCATGTTTTCTAGTTTATTTAAGAAGTTGTGGTAAGGTAACTGTAAAATAAAAGGTAATTGTACCAAAATCTTTATTTCCTTTGTTGGTTCGTCAGTAGAAATGTATAATCTCAGAATTCTATTTGCACAGGTGAGCCATGGAGATTTGCACATAAGAGCACGAAATGGAAGTTCGTTGAAATGTAGACGACAAACAACCCACTGTAATGGCCTACCTATTCTTTCTTCTAGTTTCCGAATGATTCCACCTTTCCAACCTGTATTCGTGTTGGTGCCATCATCACCGACAACTTCTAGATGTTCCACATCAACTAAATTGTCTTGTAAAAGTTGCCATATGCTTGCGTCTCATCCTCAGCTGACCCGGAAGGAGAGGTGACGTGGCCAAAGTAATGACAACCAGGTTCCGCTATAAGAGAAATATGTTCTTCTTTGACAGTGTCGCGGTAGTACTTTTCACCTGACTTGTGTGAGTGTAATGTCTTTGCGGCCGTCAAAATACAGCCCATATACAGAATCAATACTTTCGATGTTTTGGAGCTTAACTCCAACACTTTCTTTGACCGACTAATCTTGCATTTGTCAGTGACAAAGGCTAGCCTGATCTTCTGTTATCAAACCTGCTTTTTTGGCATCCAGAAAACCAGATGAAACAATCAAGGACGCTGCTCTATCACTTACTCCAAATCTTTGGGCAGGTAAGGCAGTGTGTTCTAACACTAGTGTGTTTTGTTTGGTTTTAGAAAATGGAAGAGAAAATTCATCGTCAGCATCATTTTTGGAAGAATTCATGTGCGACACACCTACATTGTTGTCGTCTGTATGAGAGTCTGGCTTATCTGAATGGTTACGTGTTCTAGCTGATACTTTTCTGGTAAGTGTTGATGTTGAATGACGTTTTGATAGCTTCTATTTACGTTCATTTCTCTTTGTAATCTTTTTTGGGTCAGGTAGATCAACACTTCCAACGCGTCCAATTCTTTCGGTTCTCTGGTCCAAGAGAAATGGTTATTCATTGATAGGAACTTTCCTTTCCTTTGGACAAGTGCAAGAAGAAAAATAAAAGCATTTACAAGCAGCGATGTCAAWTAATTTTCCGGCAGAAGAGACAAAGTCGTCTTTTTTAGAGCTTAAACCTATTGGGTTCCTTAAAAACATTTGTTTAAGAGTCAGAAATTTCTTATGGTATGTGGTGAGCATTTGTACAAATCTGGCGTGTGAAACTATCGGAATAGAAGACTTTTTGAAAGTATTTGCAACTATTTCTGTAACCTAGGTACTCCTAAGTTCATAGTTGTCGCCTCGGAGTCGCCCTATACGAAATCTTTCAAACTGGTAACACAAAAGAACATCCTGGWAAGTAGGTAACTGGGACTCAGAGAGATTGTACGGATATATGCCAAGCACAGGACATTTCTGTCTACATTTAAATTTACATACACACATTTTGAGTTCTGTGTTCTGTTGAGAAAATATAAGTGATAGCACTCGGCGAAATCAACGACAAGAGTTAAGAAACTCGATGAAAAAATATTTATGTGGAGACCAATCCGAACGTGTCGCATGGCGCAGGAAAATGAATGGAAATGATGGAAGAATAGATAGTAGAGTGAAGGAACTCGATAAAAAAATATTTATGTGGAGACCTATCCGAACGTGTCCTTTGGTGTAGGTGAAAGAATGTGAGTGATAGCACTCGGCGAAATCAACGTCAAGAAGTGTGGCCGCAAGCCGATTTTCGGGAACGGTTCGTTCTACGGCCATGATCCATCATACCATTTCGGCAGCAAATGACGTGAAAAATAACTTTTGTTTTATACGTTTTGCCATGAGATGCGTATTTCAGGCGCTAGGTAGACAATTTCCCGATTTCCGAAATTTAAAGGCCGGAGTTGGGGTTGAAGATGCATTCCGATCTCAAAACAAAAATTTGCTTTGGAATCGGGAAGTACTAAGGCAACTTTTCCGCACTATTAGAAATCCTGAATCGAAAAAAGTCCGGAATCGACCCACCCTAATCCCTACAAAATTTTAAGAAAAGATTAAGAAATTTTAAGAAAAAATTTTGTGTGTTTCACATTTGTAGTTTTTACCTTCCTTTTTTAGTGGTTGCATAGAGCTAAATATTTAATACCAAAATAAGATTTTTTAAGCAGATTCGCATTAAGAGGGTCTAAAGTTAGATTAGATAAAGATTGGAAAGTTTTTAATTACAAATCTAAATGTGGGGCTTAAATATTGACATTTGTATATACGTTTATTTTTATAGTTCTAAGTATTGTATTAATATTATGTGATATGGAGTGATATTGTTTTTGTTAATTTTTTTATACTATTATATATGAATTGTTATCGTTTTGTTTTTTTCATTTTTTTTTTTATGTAAATAAATTTTTAATGGGTGTTATAGGCCTACTGGAAAACCGAACACCCAAAAATAACTTCGGTAACGCGCCCTTTTCCATACCTCATAGGTGGTGTGGAAAATGCGAATTGGGTGTTTTATT
>NW_017536330.1:49782-58825 GCF_001853355.1 Bactrocera latifrons | reverse complement strand
TTTTCCATACCTCATAGGTGGTGTGGAAAATGCGAATTGGGTGTTTTATTTAAAATGTCCAAAAATAACTTTTTTTCTGATCTGGCTACAATGAAAAATGTCATAAAAACGCTCATTTTGGCGATGTTCTGCATGTAGTAAAAGTACGTGGACATAGGTAAGATATAATGTGGCAAGTTTGTATGACTATGAGAGGACGTTCGTTATACGTTAGGATAGAGCGACCTTTGTTGTTTGTAAGTCTAGGTGCATTTTTGTATCACCTTGGGGTATACTGTGGGTACTCCCTTAACGTAAATCTTAAATCACTCTATGAGTTTGAGCATATAAACAATTACCCTGAGGGCAAGGGTTGCGATGAAAATCGCTCAATGACGTCAGTGTCATCCGAAGTTGCGTGAATGGCGTCGATTTTCAAGAATAGGAAGATTTTGTTAACCATCGCTGTCCCTTCCAGATATAAAGGTTAACACCCTTTTGTACCCAGGTCAGCATTGGAAACGTGTCACCAAGTGGCTGATCCCACTAGGTCAAGAATTTGAGGCGTTCGATTTGAAATATACGTCTTCGATGCATGTAGCCATTTTCCCAACCGAACTACGTTTAGATGCGCCTATTCGAATATAAGAAAATTTGTATCGAACAAACTTTCGTTTGGTCTGTTTTTTAGTAAATTTGGGTAATTTGTTGTAATCTTTTTTAATAGATACCATGCGGATCTGAGGGCTTCAATTACCTGTGACAACGMTTCGTATGCTTCTGGAAGACTGCGACTTCCAGACAGAATATCGTCTACATACGTTTGTGTTTTTAACACCTAGGTTGTCAGAGGAAATTCTGACTTGGTGTTTTCAGCCAATTCATAGAAGGGTGACTCTCTTGCACTTGCAAGATTGCAGATTGCTAAAATCCTATACCGAAATATATAAGAGCACGAGAGAACCCATTGCAAAATCTGGTGATATATGGACGGCTGATTCGGTCAATTTATTGTAAATGACTATTGTGAATTGGCGCACCTTCTGCATTCATTCTTAACAAGAAAAAACTGTAACAAAGCTTTATAATTTAAATAGAAATTATAAAATCTATTTAGAATTTACTTTCCCCAACAATTTGCAATTGCAATTATTTTTTTACGGGTCATTGCACGAAAATAAGCATGAGCTTTGGTCTAACATATTCTACAGTACACGAAAATATTTTTCTGTGTGTGTTTATTGTTGGCTCAATGCATTAGGTGGAAAAATCTGCAATTCGTGCACCATGTCTTGCAAGAGCAAGAGAATATCCCTAGAGAGATCGAAAAGCTGAGTACAGGGCACAGTTAACGCCAGAGATCACGGTTTTTAGCGAATAGTCGCGTAGTGGATTGTTAGGGGATTTGCGGAAATAATTTGCTGAAAATCTCGTTTCATTTTATGTACGATTGTCTGTCTATACATTCTTTCAACGTCGGCGTTGAATACGTATTTGAATACGCCAGTTTAAAATAAAGAGCATTAGATCTGGTTGGACCGTGGGTTCCGTAAAAGAAAATACCATTTGGAGAACTCCCCGAGCCAGTGGATCTTGAAGACAACTCTTACTTTAATTGTTTTTTTTTTTATATGGCTTTACTACCGCATGATGTGGCAAGTACAATGAGAAGTATTTGGCGTTGACGGTTCTTTACAGGAATAAATGGATGTTTAACTTATACCAGTGTGAGAGCACCTCAAAATAAGCGTTTTTTATAACATTTTCCATTATGGCCAGATTGGACAAAATAATAATTTTTGGATATTTAAATTAAAACACAAAACATTTAGTACGAATAAAAATAACTATATAGTGGTTATTTATTATATGGAGAAACTATTTAAATTTTTTTAAAGTATATTAGAACAACTGACTTTTGACCTTTCAATGCCCAATAAAAGGATTTAAGCTTGTTAGCTATCAATCATTTAATGTTTTTAATCATTTTCCTCCGTTTACATATTTTTTTGCCAAGATTTCAATCTGGCCATCTCTCGTTGCTAAACGTCAAAACCTCCTGAACTCGATCAACTGTCAAAGCTTAGTTGGTTTTGACGTTTAGCAATTGCTCTCTCACTTCCAGTAAACATCTCTTTATCTCTGGTTCTTTACCTCCTCCTTCTTCTAAGATACTGTCATAATCTTGTTTGAGCTTTTTCTAAACTGATGTACTGCAGGGGTCAAAAAGTGACATACTGCTAAGTCTATCTATATAAGTATATATATATATATATCTATATACTTCGCGTGTTTTTGAATCGGTAAGTTGGTTGTACTGTTAGTGACATCTGTGCTAAATATCACGTCAAAATATTTATTAGTATTTGAGATACGCGTCGTTTTGTGAGGTTATAAAAGTGAATTCTTCGATTTTTCTATGTCTGAATTTATTGAAGAAAGAATTGCACCATCTCATGCTGCATTGGTTATTCATGATAATTTCGCCACATTTTCAACTAATATCGTGCCGCAACCACCGCATTCGCCTGATTTACCTTCGTGTAACTTCTGGCTATTCAGCAAACTCTTATGATAATTGAAATTAACCTTTTAATTTGATGACAGTAGCAAAGTGAGTGTGTCTAGGATTGTTGTTTTAATGGTAGTCGTACGACGTACCAACTATTATCCGATTGAGTAGTAGTGGATTTGTTAGTCTTCACAATACCGTTCTTCAGGAATTGTGATTGAAATAGGGGGGAGTTCTTCTATCTCCCAAATTTTCTCAATTGTGAATTGAGGTACTCGGGTGAGATTTTCCCAACTTGAGCTGTCACTGTTGTGAATGATTCCGAAACTAGTCCACTTAGGATCCAACCAAAAATTGTCTTTTGTGCCACTGTGCTTGAAAACCTTAGAGTATTATCTGTGGTATTGTGGGCTATATAATAGAAGATCTATTTGAGCGCGGGTGTTGCGGTTGGGATCTGCTAACTTGAGGTGTGAAAGCTTTTCCCAGTGCTTGCTATTTATGTGATAAGTGGTATGTGTTAATTATGGTAAGAATTCTTTTATTCGCTTGGAAATTAGGGTCATGACAAACTTTATTAGAGTTTTGAACTACCGTAATTTCAAAGTTGGGTTGTTTTTTTGTCAGTTGTAGCCTAATTTGTGCCTTAGATGCTATGAAAGATCGTTCTGACCCTGAGCTTAAACAGATCTCCTCGATGTTCGATGGAGACGATTGCCATGAGTAGTAGCACCCATTTTGATTCTCGCTGTGTAGCGTTTGAGTTTTTAAAGCCTTTTAGCAGTATGGTGCTTCTTGGCAATTTTGGGGATTCGGCACTTCGGGATTTGTTTTTTTTCAAGTAAACCCATAGCTCTTTTGATATATGCGCTGTTTAGGGATAAGCTTAAAAAAGGATTGCCCCTGGCTACTGCGATCCCCTCTACCAAATATGAGTTTTATATCTTAATTTCGTGCTTAGCTTTAGGTTTTCGGTTAATGGCGATTTGTGGACGCGGCACTGGTCCGATTACGCCCATCTACGAACTCGAAATTTTCTTTTGTACTAAGAAACCTGAATATCAAGTTTTATCAAAATATCTCAGTTTTTACTCCAGTTATAGCTTGCACGGACGGACAGACAGATAGAGAGTCAACCGGATTTCAACTTTTCTCGTCACCCTGTCATTTATAGATATATAACCCTATATCTATCTCGATTAGTTCAAGGTAATACGTACAACCGTTAGGTGAACAAAACAATAATACCCTGTAGCAACTGTTTGCAAGATTATAAAACAAAATAATCGTACATATGTGGTAAAGCGCTTAGATGCTCTCAAACTGATGAGGTGGTGAGATGACTAGTTTCGGCTCAAATCGGATCATGTCAATTCATAGCATTACGACGATTATTTGAATCGATGTGAAACTGCGTGTAAACTACCAGTTCAGCAAACAACAACAATTTTCTGCTGAATTATTTTGAATCATGTGTGGCAAAAAATGTATCAGCTTTGTGTGCATGTTACAAATTTTCGATGCGTAAACAATGGAAATCGAGTACTTACATACATATGTATATACCAGTGGCTGACATGAGAGGATCTGTCACTGTGTTCGTGAGCACGAAAAAAAAGTAGCCCAGTGAGAAATTGGAATTAAAATTAAGTAAATTTTATAAGCAAAATTATAAAATAAACTATTCTTCAATAAAATTTTATTCTAAATAATCTATGTATTCGTTTTTACGTCACCAATCAGATATTTTTTTCCAAAAAAATACATTTTTTTCTTTAAAAAGACATTTTCGCTCTTTCTCATCTAAATAATTAATAGTATAATGAAAATTAACAAAATGTCTTTTAAGGATATATTCCCTATTATTTTTTTAAGACTTGGAACATAAAAGGCATTGCATAGCACCAAAGGCATTTAGAATCATAAAATATTTCTCGCAGGGCATATTTGGTTTTGCGCTAAAGTTACGCGATGTTAATTCGTTGCTGGTTGGACCATGGATAATATGATACGAGACTGTAGCATTAGCTCTCTTTTTCTCTCAAACGCGTTCCCTGATTATTTGACAGCGATGGAGATCAGGGAATTTCTGACAGTTGATTTCAAAAGAGGCGGGATGCCAGAAGTAAACTGCTATAATTACCTGACGAAATTAGTGTGAAATGAAACTTCATTGAACTGTGCGAACATATTTTGACAAAATAAATGTTTATGTAAATTAATTAATGATTTTGCATTTTAGCATTTATATATGAATGCATTTTCAAAGTGTTTAATTTATACTATGTTCGGACCGACAACGAAAACATGTTTTCGTGGCAAAAACTGGTTTTCGCCCTAAAACTTGTGTTTTCGTCCGTGTCAAATCTGCCATACGAAAACCAGTCTTCGCTGAAAACTACCTGAAAACTTACTTTCCACTGTTGTTGTTGTTGTAGCGGCAGAATTCTGCCGAGTTGACAGTCCTTGGCCGGATAAAAATCCGGGTCCGTTCCGGTTTTCGTAGACCCGACTGTCGTGGGAACGGGTCTTACTTTCTTTCCACTCATTATAATCGGTGCCTGCTCTGGTTTAATCGATTTTATTGGAAGAAATATTTTGCCGGCCCTAAATTGTCACTTGATATTTCTTTACATTCCATATACAAATACAGCTGGCATTTGATATTCTCATATGAGGGGGATTCTCTTGCTCTTGCAAAACCTTGCACCGTGCAGAAATTGCAGAATTTTCTCTTTGGTGCAACGGCATAACAACAAACACGCGCAGAAAATTTATTGCAATGGCTGTAAAATATTTCAGACCAAAACCCAAGTTTATTTTCCTGCCATCATATATCACTAGATTCTGCAATGGGTGCTCTCTTGGCTCTTGGCTTTGCATATTTCGATAAAGGATTTTTGCATTTTGTGTCATCGTGCAATCTTGCAAGAGTAAGAGAATACCACTTTTAATAGTTGTCAGTGAAATCTTATCGAAAACAAACATTATCGGTCCGAACGACTTAGACTCCAMAACATACAAATGTGTTTTCAAAATGTTTTCAATGTCGGTCTAAACATAGTATTAGTGTTTTGTATAATTTATTTAATACCCGATTTAATATTTTTCAGCAGTGGCATCATTGGCAAATGTTATAAAAAATTCGAGTTTTAAAAGCTCTCTCTCGAATCAAAGAGTCTCGTATCATATTCATGGCTGGACAACGACTGAACGATAGAGCGTAAGCGTGCGTGTGAAGTTAGTTTGCAAAGTTTTGCTATGAAATCATATTATCCATGATACGAGACTCTTTGATTCGAGAGAGAGCTGTCAAAACTCGTATTTTGCCAATGATGACACTGCTGAAAAATATTAGATTGAGTATTTAATAAATTATACAAAACACTAAATTAAACACTTTGAAAATGCATACATATATAAATGCTAAAATGCAAAATTATTAATTAATTTACATAAACATTTATGATAAAATATGTTCGCACAGTTCAATGAAATTTCATTTCAGAATCAGACAGAGGATCGGATCAATACCCGATTATGAACAAAAATTTTTTTACTCGTTGCAGTTCTCTGGTATATATACAATTGGTGCATATATGTACATATATAGTTCTTGATTCGGTTTTCTTTACCTTTTCTCTCCTTCGCTATAAATATATTATACATAATTAGTTTTTGGCTTTGCTTACTTGTTTAAGACAATCCTGATTATTGCGTGATCAAGCATAAAGGGTAATGTCGGGCATTTTTATGGTAAGCATTAATCGGCAATAAAAAATATTCACATAATATATTTATTTGGATATACCTATGCTGTATATAAATATATATGAATACAAATATATATATTGACGTATTCACTTCACACTCCACCTAATTAAATTAAATTACTGTGGCGCAGCCACTTTTAAATAAAAAAATTAAACTGCACATCGCTTTCCGGAGTCCAGCAGCTTAAACTTAATTAATAGCGGGATTCTGTAACCAGTCTCTAGAATTTATTTGAGACATTTTGAGGTAAAGTCTCAATTTGTAGCTAGTTACTATTCACTAAACAGTATCTAGCGTTAGTCTCTGAACATTTCCTCAAATTTGAGACCTGATAGTTAGCAGGTCACAAACCTAAAAAGAACTCTTATCTGCCATTTTGAGTATACTGAATAGAGATCATCGTAGATATAAATCGATTGTCTTTTTTATATTTTGTAAGCAGCTCAAAAACGAAAAGGTTAAAAATAAATCAATTTTACCGTGCGATTCTGTACTGTGATACAGTATCAAGTCTCTAAATTTGAAAGACAATTTTTGAGACTTGAGGCGATTTTGCTATTCTGTAAGTGATAGTCACAAACTCTATTACATTTCATTATTCAGAGATGTTTTTATACTTGAATGAAAGTAAATATGTCGATAACAAACATTAAATTTTCTATAACATAGTCAAAAAACATAATTATCAATAAAAATAAAAATATATATTGACTTTGTTTCATAATATTAACGAAATTTATGTAAAATTTATTTATTTTTAACTTTTTCGTGTTTGAGTTACTTACAAAATATAAAAAACGGCAATCGATTAATATCTATGGTGATCTCAATTTGGTATATTCAAAATGGCAGACAAGAGTTCTTTTTGGTTTTGTGACTTGCTAACTACCAGGTCTCAAATTTGAGGCAATATTTTGAGACTAAAGCTAGAGACTGTTTAGTGAATAGTAACTAGTCACAAATTGAGATTTTACCACAAAATGTCTCAAATAGAGACTAGAGACTGGTTACAGAATCCCGCTATTACATATATTTCGTAAATAATATGAAAGAAAGTGAATATATCTTTATATTTTTTATTGGTAATTATGTTTTTTGACTATGTTATACAAAATTTAATATTTGTTATCGACATATTTATTTTCAATCAACTGTAAAAACATCTGTGAATAATGAAATGTAATAGATTTTGTGACTGTCACTTAGTTCCTTATTACACGAAGAAACTTTTGTTGCGGCAACTCTTGGTTTATAGGCGAGGGGGCAACAAAATTTGCTTCATGTAATAACCAAGTTACAGAATAGTAAAATCATCTCAAGTCTAACTTAAAATCTCAAATTTAGAGACTTGTGACTGTTTCACAGTACAGAATCGCACGGTAAATATCAAAAGTCACTAAGTATAAGATGGGTGGTCTCGCTCGCTTAACATAAACAAATAACCAATAGTCAGTATTGTTAAGATTCTCCGTTCATCCAAAAAGTAGTCTTAAGCCAAATCCCAAAAAATAAAGACGTGCACTAGGGATTTGTGCGTTGTTCTTAGTCAAAAACGACGGGATATTTATTTAACTCATTTTGCTGGCGCAGTCGGTATAATACTTAAAGTATTCGACAAAAAAAATCCTCGAATGAATAATAAATTAACTTTTATAATTTGATACTTGCAAAAGTTTATGTTCCGTTCGTTCTTCAACTGGGAGAATAAATCCAATTGGATTATCCCAAATAAGTGAAAGCAAAAACAAACAAAAAAAAACGTTAAAACCACCGATAAGTCCAAAGGCATGGTAGAAAAACTAGAGAATAAGGAAAAGGGAAATAAATAAATAAAGTGAAATAAAACAATTAAAACAAACAACTAAAACTAGAGAATAAGAAAAAGTGATATAAAGTAATAAAGGGTAATAAAAAATTTAAAACAAACAACAAAATGGCACAACCAGTTCTCATATTAAATGAGGACAATCTCGGTAAGGTACGTGGACAACTAAAAGATATTCCCTCGCTCAAGGGAGAAGCGGAAACTCTCTTTACTTTCATTGGTAGAGTTGACCATGTTTTGTCGCTTTACCAAACTAATGACGTAGTTATAGCCAAATAATTGGGTCTACCGAAATTCGAAGATTAGCAAACCCTGAAGCAAAGATTGATTGCGAAGTACAAACCCCAGACGCCAAACTACAAAATCTTGGAGAACTTCCGCGAGAGTAAAACTACACACTACACTTAGAAGGTAATCAGGCAACCCTCGTCATTTATTTGCAAGCTATTGGTGGTTTATTTGTAGCACAAAATGAGGAAATTTATGATGAACATGTTAATTTAAAAAAAAAATACTTTATAAATAATAATAAGTTTCACAGTTCAAAACCATTGAATCCATCCAATAAAGCCCAATACCAACCAAGATACTCCCAATATCTACAACAAATGCAACCAAATTATAATCCATGCATGCAAACACCGAGATACCCAAACACAGCAAATGTTTAACAATACACCAATGAGATACAGACAAAATTATTTCGAACACAATAAGTACCCAAACACTCAACTTTACTTTAACAGAAATCCAGTTTCCCAATTTAATTTTAATAAAAATTCACCTCATTAACCACAATAAGCACCCACATCAAATAACCAAAGACCACAAGAAATTAAACGAATAAGGTCATCGGACAGTCTACAAACTAAGAAGTCTATTGATGAACTCAGGGGTGGAATCATTAAGTCCGTGAACGAAAATGTTAAAAATAAATCAATGTTATATAAATT
>NW_017536330.1:47245-48917 GCF_001853355.1 Bactrocera latifrons | reverse complement strand
TCCAATGATCCCAATGCTGTATTAATGACACATCTACACAGAAAATTTTGTTAATGAGGTTTTTATAATTTGTTTTTGTTTTACCTACGCTATTGCTACGGTCTCTTAGCTATCTCCCCACTATTTTTTTATATCCATCACTTTCAATAGAGCTCAAATAAAAAAAAAAACAGAGTTTTATCCATTTATATATTTAATTAGCTTTTGCTAGTTTATTGAAAATTTTTAAACAGTTTTGACAGTTCTAAATCTATTGTGACCTAAAAATACGATCCAAAGCAATGTGGAATTTAAAAACTATTCTGAAGTGAAGCTATATTACGATCTCTTTGCTATCGTATGTCACTGCATACGATTGACGCAGAGAACGTAAAATAAAGAACTGTTATTATGAAATTATGCCATTTTCAAGGTAATATTTGTAGTTAACGTCGAAATAAAAGCTACTTTTTAAATATTTCTTATCTTTCTTTCATATGCATGTATATATGTTTTATATGTGATATACTATCTACTATAAAAACTTAATGTAAATCACAACTTTTATCATTTAAAGCGTTCACAAGCATCTATCTTGCAGACATGTATGTATGTAGATAAGTAAAAATCAATTTCAAATCAAGATATTATCATTTATCAGTAATATAATATGAGCGCGTAGCTCTATTTGTACATACCCACATATGTATGTATGTGCGTATGACATTCTCACACAAAAAATATATGCGTTCACGTGTAAATATGTCGCCCCCAAAAGCTACAAACATTCTTCTGCAAAAACAACAATCGTCTCAAACATCGTCATACAAACTTATATGCGTATGACATTACCAAACAAATAATGCATATACAACATACATACTTATATGTAGATATGTCACCCGCAAAAAATACAAATATTGTTCTACAAAAACAACAATCGCCTGAAATAGCATCAGAAATCAATATGACGGCCAAATTGCCGACGTCAGAATTTATAGTAAATTACACAAGCAAGATTTCATTCATAAACCAATGGCCATATCTCTCCTCGAGCATGCCTTTGCTTACAAGCAGATTTTGGCGTGGAAGGCAAAAGCTAAAATTCATAAATTGAATATATTTCTGAAATTGTATGAAAGGTAAAGGTGACAACATAGTTTATTTGTCGATTTTCAAGTTAAGAAAAATTTCAAAGAAAATATTCAATGTTCCTCTGATTTATGTGTACAGTCAATGCCGGTAGTACTCCACTTAAAAGCCAATCCCTCTTAACTGCCTGATCTTGCTGCATCTCACGTTTTGTTTTTTTAAATATCATAGAAATTATTGTTTCAAGTACGACTTAATTAACTATTATATGTATATTTATTTTTAACTAACTGCAAATATTTGTATCTTTAATTGTGGAACATAACTAGGATTGACTATATTTGACAAGGAATGTATCTTTAAATGATATCCAAAGCCGTTAGCGCATTGTAAATATGCGAATCTGTAAGCGTACATTGCATTGTATAAACCTACAAGTAACAAATCCTATCATTTTCACCCATATCTACAAAGGCGAAAGCTTGTAGAATTACAACAATTACATTAATAGCGGGATTCTGTAAGCAGTCTCTATTCTCTATTTGAGACATTTTGTGGTAAAATCTCAATTTGTGACTAGTTACTATTCACTAAACAGTCT
>NW_017536330.1:44244-46665 GCF_001853355.1 Bactrocera latifrons | reverse complement strand
AATGTTGGTGAAATCCGCTAATAATTACCCCTCCAAAAAATTAAACATCGTAAATTAGGCAACGCGGTAAACCTTCTCTATAATACACGTTCTCTGATTTACATATCACGTCATTTTTTTCATGTGTATACCGATCCGTACACAAATGTTTGATTACGATATGTTAATCGACAGGAAAATCCTCAATAAAGCACAAGCTGTTAAACGTTATAAAACTCGGACAATTTCACTTTTTGTTAAGACATACCAGTTGGTAGATTATGACATACACAAAGATAAATTTTACCTAAAATCTACCAAATTTGTACGAAAATTCAATTCCCACAGCTATCAAAAAAAAATTCATTTCATTTTTTTCATTTCATTTTTTTTTGAGACATTTCCTAACAAATTTAATAATCTTCAGTACTTGGAAGGCAATCGTTTGACATTTACAAATACATTTATGCATGTAATTAATAAAACATAATTCTCCTATTTATTAAAAAAAAATACCCACTTGCACAAATTCATGAAATAGAAGTGAAATAAGTTACAGGAAATGCTTCAAAAGAGACAAATTAGAGAAAGCAACTCAAACTAGAAATGGTGGTACTCAAGAAATCCGACGCTTTGGGTAAAATAAACAGCCCTATTCTCCTCACAAAAGTGAGCACCCGCACTATTATGAAAATTTTGTGAGTTGTGAGGTTTTCCGTATGCTGAAGTGATTTCAAACGTACAAATGCTCACAATCACCTCACAAATTTGCGATGTCTGAAAGCAACCCTCACAATGCAAAATCGATTGTTATCGTTATCTATCATAAATATATGTAAGTATTTCCTTATTACAATAAATATGCTAGCTACGGTCTTTGTACATTCTACTTCCTTCTGAATATGAATAAAACGAAATATACATATTAATTTGGACAATTTGATACATGATCGAATAAAAATATAGTATGTTTAAATAATATGCTGTATTGCTGCAGCTGCTCTTAAGTTGTTCTTTCACATTTTGAAATCCTAAAAATATATTAAATTATTATATATGCAGCAAATGGAGGATGGAGCCATGAGTAGAAGTTTACTCGCCATTCACTTGGGAGTGGCCAAAAACGATTCTTCAYATATGGCTCAAGCAGCTCACGACTTCCGGTCTTTAACCAAGTATCTTCTGGGTAGCCTAAGAACATTCATTTTAACCCTAGACGGTCATCCTTCGTCAACCGTTTTCGGTTATGTTTTATGGCGTAGTCAAATTGACGAAGGATGACGTTTATGTAACTTTCAGGTTTTTGTGGTATTATTTTCTTGATCGATGAGGGGTTTATTTCGTTTGCCATGACTACTAAACTACCGTTTAATGATGAGGTAATCGAGAAGTCTCTCTCCTTAGTCGATGACGATGAGTTGGAAAGTGAAACTAGTGAACTAAGTATTGACACGGAAGTGGATCAAGACGAATGCACTCAAAATACAAGCTCGTCAGGTGAAGAAACTAGTGTGGATCAATGCGATTATGCTCATAATTCAAGCTGTTCAGATCAAGAAACCGAGGTGGATGAAGACAACGTTCCCCTTAATATTTTAAAATTAAATTCTAATATTATATCATGCTTTAAAGTAATACTGCGTGGCAAAAACGGCCATAAATGGTCATCGGTAAAAGGTAAAACACATCGATATGGTTTGAACATCATACATCAAAATCGAGGTCCAGCGCGTGAATGCGAAAAAATTTCTGACCCACTAGAATATTTCCAAATGTTTATCACAAAGGATATTATTAGCGAAATCGTGCAGTGGGCAAACCAAGAAATAATTCAACGGCAATCAAACGTGATTGGAGATACAGATATGACACAAAGACGGATCACTTCTGAAACGGAAATAAACGCTCTTTTAGGAGTACTAGTAATGACGGCTGTTARAAAGGATCAGCATTTATCTGCTGATGAATTATTCGATCGGTCATACAGTGGAACCCAGTACATAAGCGTAACCACAAAAGCAAGATTCAAGTTCCTAATGGCTTGCTTACGATTCGACGAAAAGTCTGTACGCATTCAACTTGTAAAGGACAAATTCGCTCCTATAAGGAAAATATGGGAAATGTTTGTCCAAAAGTGCAGGGAAAATTATAATCCTGGTCCATACCTAACAATTGATGAGCAGCTACTGGCATTTAGAGGTAAATGCCGTTTCCGTATGTACATACCAAATRAGCCAGCCAAATATTGCATTAAAATTATAATGATGTGTGATAGTGGAACTAATTACATGGTGAATGCAATGCCGTATTTAGGTAAAGGCTCCAATGCCACGAAACTGCCTCTTGGAGATTACAGATTGCAAAAATCCTATACCGAAATATACAAGAGCTCGAGAGTACCCATTGCAGAATCTAGTAATACATGAACGGCTGTGTCGGTCA
>NW_017536330.1:23286-43054 GCF_001853355.1 Bactrocera latifrons | reverse complement strand
GAATATACTGAATAGAGATCACCATAGATATTAATCGATTGTCGTTTTTTTATATTTTGTAAGCAACTCAAACACGAAAAGGTTAAAAATAAATAAATTTTACATHVATTTCGTTAATATTATGAAACAAAGTCAACATATATTTTTATTTTTTTTGATTATTATGTTTTTTAACTATGTTAAAGAAAATTTAATATTTGTTATCGACATATTTATTTTCTTTCAAGTATAAAAACATCTCTGAATAATGAAATGTAATAGAGTTTGTGACTATCACTTACAGAATAGCAAAATCGTCTCAAGTCTCAAAAATTGTCTCTGTCAAATTTAGAGACTTGATACTGTATCACAGTACAGAATCGCACGGTAAGTCTTCCCTCATTTTACGGCATTCTTACCGTGTGATTCTGTACTATGATACAGTATCAAGTCTCTAAATTTGATAGAGACAATTTTTGAGATTTGAGACGATTTTGCTATTCTGTAAGTGACAGTCCCAAAATCTATTACATTTAATAATTCAGGGATGCTTTTAAACTTGAATGAAAATAARTATGTCGATAACAAAAATTAAATTTTCTATCAAATTTCATAATCAAAAAACATAATTATCAATCAAAATAAAAATATATGATGACTTTGTTCCATAATATTTTCGAAATTTTTGTAAAATTTATTTATTTTTAACTTTTTCGTGTTTGAGTTGCTTACAAAATATAAAAAAATTACAATTGATTAATATCTATGATGATCTCTATTCAGTTTATTCAAAATGGCAGACAAGAGTTCTTTTTGGTTTTGTGACTTCCTAACTACCAGGTCTCAAATTTGAGGCAATATTTTCAGATTAAAGCTAGAGACTGTTTAGTGAATAGTAACTAGTCACAAATTGAGATTTTACCACAAAATGTCTCAAATAGAGAATAGAGACTGCTTACAGAATTCCGCTATAAGTGGCCTCTTCGAAATTTTCAAAGAAATGAAAACTGCACTGCCAAACGGTTGAAGTGACAGCTCATAGCTTACGATATATGGCAAACTTTATAGATAGATAAATAACTGAGGAATGCACTGCGACCTTAGGTCTATTGTGCCCTATCCTAACTCACAGGGACTTGCTTAGCCCCAGCATCAAGACGAAGTCAAGTATTCTGCTGGGCCTTCGATCTGCGCCTACAGACTGCAATGCAGTCGATTAACAGGTGCTTCGGGGTTTCAGGGTCCCTGTCGCAAAACCGACAAGATGATAGGCGCAAGATGATAGGCCCATGTTAGCTAAGTGCCTTTTCAGCTTGCAGTGGCCGGTATAAAATGCAACCAGAATGCTGAGTTTGTTTCTTGGGAGGTTAATTAACGATTTAAACCTCTTTTGGTTATACCCCCCCCCCCCACTAGCAGCTTGGCATGATGCATACCGTGCGCTCGCTGCCAATACCTTTCTCTGCACACTCTTTCTTCCTTGCGGAGCAGCTCCTTCACAGTGTGGGGACCCACCGCAATGAATGGTTCGGGAACAACCATACTGGTGGAGGCTGCGGAGTGGGCTAGCTCATCAGCCAATTCGTTGCCGGCTATGCCCCAGTGGCCGGGCACGGAGATTAGGTGCACCTGGTTCTTTGCAGCTAGGTTGTTCAACCGTTTGGTGCACTCCTGCACCAATAGCGATTTGATCTCGTAGGAGGAGATCGCTTTTAGTGCCGCTTGACTATCGCTAAGWATAGCTATTCGCTCGTTGCGATAGTTGCGGTGGAGGTTTATCTCTATACACCGACTTATAGCCAGTACTTCAGCCTGGAAAATACTCGGAAATATAGTAGTATTTTATCCGTGCGATTCTGTACTGTGATATAGTATCAATTCTCTAAATTTTACAGAGACAATTTTTGAGACTTAAGGCAATTTTGCTATTCTGTAAGTGACAGTCACAAAATCTATTATATTTCATTATTCAGAGATGTTTTTATACTTGAATGAAAATAAATATGTCGATAACAAATATTAAATTTTCTATAATATAGTCAAAAAACATAATTATCAATAAAAATAAAAATATATGTTGACTTTGTTTCATAATATTAACGAAATTTATGTGAAATTGATTTATTTTTAACCTTTGCGTGTTTGAGTTGCTTACAAAAAATAAAAAAAAAAAACGAAAATCGATTAATATCTATGGTGATCTCTATTCAGTATATTAAAATGGCAGGCAAGAGTTCTTTTTGGTTTTGTGACTTGCTATCTACCAGGTCTCAAATTTGAGGCAATATTTTGAGACTAGAGCTAGAGACTGTTTAGGGAATAGTAACTAGTCACAAACTGAGATTTTACCTCAAACTGTCTCAAATAGAGACTGGTTACAGAATCCCGCTATATATCTAGTAAGCTACGAGCAGTGTGGAGCCTACACAGGCAATCGTCACGGCAATGCAGATAGTATTCTATAAATGCTATCCTGTCGAGATGCCCCATAAGGTTGCCTCTGTTTTGCGCGAGTGGTTGTCGATTTGGTTTTAGATGCTTTACAATTCCATTTAAGAAGGCTATACTATTTTACTCATTTTGTATCTTAATTTGGAGATAAATAAACGCTAAGTTCTTGAAAAGTTCTAGTAATATTTGTGTTTAATAACCACGAATAGGTAAGTTTTTTTCTAATCAGTACGGAAAAATATTTTTTTTGGTGCTAGCAGCAATAAAAAAATGTGGATTAATGGCTATTATACATAATGTGGCTAAAATTGGCGTTACAGTCAAAATTGTCGATTGTTTATTAACAGTTTTTTTTTAGTAAAAACAACGTGATAAATATAGTTCCAAGAATTTAAAACAATATTATTCGGGTAAAATTTAGAATAGCATCCCCGGATTTCGGGGATAAAATGGTTGCAACTGGAAAGGCGACGTTCTCCAGGTCTCGAAAATATATAATATACATATAATTGTCGCTCCCTTATAGTTTTAAAGATATTTGCGGGTTGTGTTTAGTATCGCGCCGGTTAATTTTGGCTCACCGTACCTAAATGAGAGAACCAAATGGAAAATTTTAAACACGCATGTATGCTTAAATTATCGAACTTTGTTTTAAATAATATTTTATAAAAATCGGTTCATAAATTTTTCCACAAATTCACTTTAAAAAATGCTATTTTTTGCAAAATTCTAAATATATGCTAGTGTATTTTCATCTGTTTCGAATGGTACCAAACCAATTATGGATACATTTTCACGCACATATATTACTTATGAATTATAAAAACCACTAGTAATGTTTTTAATTACTTTTGATTGTTAATTTCTTTGTAAATCTTTAAATAAAATACACCTTTTTCTGCATTGAGTTCAATAATGCGGAAAACCAAAATGACTGCCTAATTTGAACTGTCAAATTACCGAGAAAGCACGAACAAAAGGGAATAAATTAAACCCACTTAACAATAAATGTATGAAGTGAACGCGAAAAGGTGTTCAATACTAAAATACTGTGGATGGCGTAGCCGGTGTTGGACCGGCCAGGGTTATTTTTTTAAAGCGCGGCCGAAGGCCGCCAGTACAAAAGGGAGTTCTACGCGAAGAACCCTGAACACCCCGGTGTTGGATCGACCAGGGTTATTTTTTTTGAAGCGCGCCCGAAGGCCGCTAGTGCGGAAAGGAATGAAATGCTAAGATACTGTGGAGGAAAAGGTGTTCAATGCTAAAATACTGTGGATGGCGTAGCCGGTGTTGGACCGGCCAGGGTTATTTTTTTAAAGCGCGGCCGAAGGCCGCCAGTACAGAAAGGAGTTCTACGTGAAGAACCCTGAACACCCCGGTGTTGGATCGACCAGGGTTATTTTTTTGAAGCGCGGCCGAAGGATGGATGCAATTATATAAAAAGCAAAAACTTTATACCCAAACACATAAATGGAAAACTCAAAAATTTTTAGCAATTTTTTATAAAAGGAAAAAAGTTCAGCGCCGCGCTTCAAAAAAAAAAAAAATAATAATAACACTGGCCGATCCAACACCGGGGTGTTCAGAGTTCTTTCGCGTAGAATTCCTTTCTGTACTGGGGGCCTTCGGCCGCGCTTCAAGAAAAATAATACACCTTTCTGCAACTTTTTTTTTTATATGTATTTGGGGTAGACAGTTTTTGCTTAATTTCTTTTGTTAGTTGTATTTCAACCAGGCAGATTTGGTTCTTTTCAATATTGACCAAAGATTTTCAATTGAATTGAGGTCCGGGCTATGTCCTGAAACTCCGTAAGGGTAAATTTTAGAATAACATCCGCAGGTTTCGGGCTTAAAATCGCTATGTCCAGATAGAGGATCTACTCAAAATTAAAAATATACATGTATGTATATAATATGTATGTTTAATTGCCGCTGACTTATGATATCCACGAATACTTCACTAATTTGTTTCTACCCATTTCTTTTGCTAAAATAATAAATAAAATAAGAAATAAAATAATACACCCAAGACAATAACAAATTTGGCGTCTTCAGAAAAAATACCCTGATTGGTCTCACGGGGTGTCTTGATTTTGCGTTGATGGCCTTTGTCCGCCCTTCAAAAAATAAATCTGCTCGGACCAACACTTGGGCAGCACTTTTTTCATACGCACGCCCCCCTTAAGGGCTATACCAGTGTGACAAAAAAAAAAAAGTATTTTCTTTTTCGATAGCTTATAGGTACATAAATATCTTGTGAAATCGGGAAGGTCGTATCTTAAATAATTTTTGAACGGCAGCGTCTAAAGAGGGACCGCTGGAAGGTGCAAACATATATAAGTTACACTTTAAAAGCAACGCGAAACGACATTTTTCAAAATTGCTGGCGTCATAGTTCAAGGAGTATTTGACCGATTGACTTCAAATTAAAACAGTGTTCTTTTGAATACATTTATTATAAATGACCTACGATATTTTTGACTGCTTGAATATTGTCAATTTGGCATTAAAAAAAAGACTATTTTTTACCTAAAAAAGGTTTTTTTTTTTCAAAGTTACGGGATTTTGTTAATTTTTATTTTTCAAAGGTCGTAGGTCATAGTATAGTAAATATCTTTAAGTGTAATAAACTTCAAATTTTTTGTTTGAGCTACTCTTTTGGCCGGAATCATGCCAGCAGTTGGGCCACTTTTTTCTTGTTACCTCAGAAGGCAGCCTGTAACTCCATTATTTTTTAACACTTTTGTAAAAATCTTAAAATATAGCTGAAAATATGCCTTATTATGTTCAAAGATGTTCGAAATATTCAATTGGTTACTTTCTCTTAAGAAAACTCATGTGTCACACTGGTATAGCCCCTTAAATGCAAATATCTCAAAAACTATAACTCAGCGGCAACGGCACTCCCGCCTATAAAAAAACCGATTTGACTTAGTAATATTTACCAGGTAACCTTTAATAAAAATTAATAAGCTTTTGAAGCTGAATATAATAATTTAAATAATTGTTTGTTACCGAAAATTAAAATACGCTGTAAAAAATAATTTCTCTAATTTAGAAATGCATATGGAAAATACAGAAAAAAAAGTTTATAAGCAGCAAAACGGATTTAAACACTTTTATTTAGTATTTAATATTTTCAAAGCGTTTTTCTTATATTTTGATTTGACCCAAAAATTCATTCTTAATAGTGGGTGTAGAAACCTTATGACCTTATAACAATATAATTATATAATTTTTTAATTAGATCTGTAGAAATTGCACTATACGAAGTTAATTCAACCATGTCTTTAAATTTTTAAATTCTTTTTGGTTTATGGCGTCGAATTGTGTGCTTTATATTTTCCCACAAGTTCTCAATAAAGTTGATGGTGTATGAAACTTAAAAAACTATGCGTGAAAGGAAATGTCAATGTTATCCTTGCCGACTTTGACCGATGACACGGTGCAACACCGAAACACCTTTTTTTTTTTTTTAATTTTCTGCGTATGTTGCTGAATGGACAGTACAATCTTACATTATTATTTCGCCACCACCATAACTTGTGATAGCTCCCCAAACCATAATGTATGGCGAATGATCACTGTATCGTTCATTGACTGCGACGCATGGTTCGTCGAATCTTAACTGAACGTTAAGCTGCTTACTTCAACAAATACATTTTCGGACAGCTTTTTTTCTGTATATATATATTTTTCTTAAAATCGGGCTTGCTATTATAAATCATGGATGATGGTATGATTTTTACGTGTCGTTTCGGCCATTCTTCATAGATCATAATCTATAATTTTTATACTTTTGCAACATATAACTACTATATGTATCACCCGAAAAAAAGTTGAATGTACTATATTTTGTGTTTAAATAATTTTATTTGCGATTTTTCTAGTTTTTTTTGTTTAATTTAGCGCAGCTTGATAAACAATATGTTTTGTTTCTGTTCCGGTGCGTGAATGTATAGAGATGGGTTTCGAAACTGTATAGGTTTGAACAGAAATGGCATATCGTTAGAACTCAAAGGAATTCGTAGAATGAAGCATTCGGCCCCCTTGTATTCGAAAGCTGCGTCACAATCAGTTGCGTTCCATTACACAGTTTCGGCGCCAACTTTGGGACGCAAATGATGCGGCGGCATACCAAGCCTCTCCAAAGAGTTWACAATTCTTAGCGAATACAATGAAAAATGCCTTCCTCAATGTAATTTTTGTTCGTATCCCATAATTGACGCAGATTTGAAGGCTGATCTGTTGCAATTATCATCGCAATAAGTATAGGAACTTCAGTGGCATGTGAAGTAGCTATCGCATCGTCCATCGTTTGACTCCAGCGATTACTAGTTTCCAGCAGTTTTAATTGTTGGCATGCTTTTCAAAAAGTTGCATACACTGTACCATTCACAGTACGCAATTATTCAAATGAAGTTGCACAGCGTACATTAATTTGCTATTGATTAGCAAAGCAGAAGCAATTGTGTAAATTGATCTTAATGCATTAGTTGAGAACACTCCTAAATGCCCATCTACTGGTTGGCCTTGTTTTCTATGTTGGCTGTATTCTCTGGGTTGAAATATGAAGTGGGATTGTGGTGTCCCCAAGCTCCATGAACTAGATTGGTTTTCATCACTTTGTATAATACTGTTTTTTTTCTCTGCATCACGAATTTCCGCAGATATAATTTAATCACTTTGAACTGGTTTTACCACCATCCCAAGCTGTTTTGTCACTCAACAGAGTACATATAACATCTAATAGCATCACATATGTACATATGTATACGTTGCTTCAAGATAAAGTTCATCAAACATCGTAGCTGTTGTTTGAAAAATTGTTTTTCGGCGATCTAACCCCGTTTGGATCGGTGAGTACTGTAATATGGTAATGATCGCTTGCTGATTAATAATAATGTTGAATTATAATAATCCAACACATATGTCATAGCATCCTGGGAGTGCTCATGTAGTTCATGTGTCTTGCGCTGCCATACGTATGGCAAAAAGAACGCCGAAAGATATTAGTGCGATCTCTTCGTAGCTTTGTAGCAAATTACAATCTATAATTGATCACTTTGTGTGAACCACAGATTAAGTTTTCACTGAATAATTTTCAATAATTTTTCGTTTAAATAGTTGGAATAAAAAAGCAAACGACCCAAATTGAACGATTCAAATAATTTACAAATCAAACTTTTGAAAAACAAAACAAAAAATAATTTGTGTTAAAAAAAAGTAAATTTTTCTAATTGTCCAATTTGGAAAATAGATTCTCAGACCTACTGAATACGCATACATATAAAATTTGGTAAAAATCGGAATTCGTCACGCGGGGAGGTTAATTAGTTCCTTAAACCTAAGGAGGTTGTACCCTCCTGGAAGCAGCTTGTCATAGCGCATTTTTGCTACCTGCTGCTAGTGCTGTTCTCTCTTCCCTCTCTCCTCCTTGCCAAGCAGCTCATTAAGAGTGTGGGAACCCACATCGACGCATGGTTCTGGTCCTGTCATCTTGGACGCTGCTGCAGCGGAGGCTAGTTCGTCGGCTAGCTAAAAATGGCGATGCACTGGTTGCGGTGAGATTGATTTCTACGCACTGACTTATAGCAAAAACTTCTGCTTGAAAAATGCTTGGAAAATGTCCCATTGGTATGGATAGGTTGGTAAGCGTGATCGCAATGCCTCCTCCAATGTCTTGCTGTGTTTTCGAGCCGTGAGTGTACCAGTGGATAGTACCGTCTCTCTGCAGTATGTCAACCGTACAGTCATGCCACTATATTTGTGTTGCCGAGAGTAACTCTAAAGTTCTTTGTGAAATGAATACTCATGCTGTTAATGTCAGCAGAGGGACTCGGCAAAGGACAGATAATGTCGTCCCCATAGAAGAGGGCACTAGGGGAAAACACACCACTGACACTTCTTCCAAGGGTGCGAGCTCCAGTATGAGTTCAAGCGCTGCAGTGGGGCATGTGCGCACACACAGATTAAGATCTCCATTAATGACAATAGGCCTTACAATCATGGTATACAACCATCTAATGATACCTGGATTGCATACCTAGGATCTGCCGGCCAGGCGCCTGCATATCATGAGTGCTTTGGTGCCTTTGGACAGCATTAGGTCCACAAGCCTACTCCACCGTAAGGAAGAGTCTAATATGAGCCCAAGGAATTTGATCACTTTCGACATCTCCAACTCCTTTCTTCTATTTGTTAGAGGCCGTATGCCCGGAAGAGATCTCCGATTAGTGGAAGAAATCACTTTAATTTTTGCCAGGTTGATACTTAGCCCGATCGTTGTTCGGCGGATTTGGGGTGGAGCGTCTTTCTCCGACCGCCTGTGGTTGGTTCTCCTTTGCTCTCTTCGACCTTGGCTGCTCTTGAGGGATATCTTTTTCTTTTTGCTTACCGATTTGTGGCATTCTAACGAAATATGAAAAAAAAAAATTTCACGCTAGGTGTGCCCCTTAATTATAGTACAAATTTTATTTAAATGACAAAAAAAAATTTACCGTGACTGAAGTACGGTTTGTGTAAAGGCCCTAAACAAAAAACAAGTAAAAATTGCTAATATAGTGAAATATTTTAGAAAAATTATGTACAATGCCATCTAAAATGTTAAGAGTGATCTCAATCTGTTATCGTAAAGCATAATTCGTAAGGCGCCCGCGCGCAAAACAACCCTCCGTGAAAGATTTAAATTTTTGAAAAATTATGGTAGTAAAATACTTGGCCAAGTTAATTAGACTCAAGAACGTAAATTGAATCAAACATTGTATTTATTATAAGAAACTAAGTATTTTGAATTATTTTAATTTTAGTGAAGTAATAAATAGTATTTGTGCAATATAGCGGTTTTTCCTGCTTTAACTGTAACGTTATTAAGTATTGTATTTCACAAGCTAAATCTCTGCCGATAGATGTAGCTATACCCTGACAATCAAGGGTAATATTCCTGCGGTCGATGAACACATTTATGAGACGATATTCAACGGAGTTGTGCACCACCAATGTTTAGCTCGTAATCCTTGCGTAAAGCGTTCAAACCTGCCCAACTCGGAAGATCTGGGCGGTTGTTTAACTTGAATGCAAATATCAACTCTGCCCTTGTATTACCGGGTAACGTAGCTGGGGAGCTATAGCAGAAAAATGTAAAAGTATGTGTTCTGCTCTGCTCGGAGTTTTGTTAGGTAAAAACCTATAGCTGTAGCAATAGCCAGGTGTAGCGGTAGAAAAAAATTGGGAGAGGTAGTAGAGCAGAGCTAATTAAAATTTTCATGTGCTATAGCTCTCGTATGTGTTTGTTTTTTTTTAATAGCCTACCGCTACGCCAGAGCAAGGCACAGCACTTCATTTCTTGCCATTGCTACAGCTATAGTTTTTTTTTCTTCTTAATTGGCGTAGACGTAACTTACGCGATTATAGTCGAGTTAACAACAGCGCGCCAGTCGTTTCTTCCTTTCGCTACGTGGCGCCAATTGGATATTCCAAGCGTAGCCAGGTCCTTCTAAACCTGGTCCTTCTTCCTCTGCTTCCCCCGGCGAGTACAGCGTCGAATACTTTCAGAGCTGGAGTGTTGACCTAGCCAACGTAGCCGCTGTCTCTTAATTTGCTGAATTATGTCAATGTCGTCATATATCTCATACAGCTCATCGTTCCATCGAATGCGATATTCGCCATGGCTAACGCGCAAAGGACCATACATCTTTCGCAGAACTTTTCTGGTTTGGTTTTTATTTGTCGAGAGAGGACTTTGCTTCTCAATTGCCTACTCAGTCCGAAGTAGCACCTGATGGCAAGAAATCCTGCGTTGGATTTCCAGGCTGACAGTGGTAATGGTGTTTATGCTGGTTCCAAGATAGACGAAATTATCTACGACTTCAATGTTATGACTGTGAAAAGTGACTGTCAAGTATTTAGAGATCGTGAATACTTGGGGTGTACATGTGGGGGTGGACATATCCAGGGGAAAAACGGTGGCAATGCTGCTTAAGGGCTGATTGTCACCG
This sequence comes from Bactrocera latifrons, assembly GCF_001853355.1. Taxonomy (NCBI): domain Eukaryota; kingdom Metazoa; phylum Arthropoda; class Insecta; order Diptera; family Tephritidae; genus Bactrocera; species Bactrocera latifrons. The sequence goes on along the minus strand of NW_017536330.1, from coordinate 32,627 downwards.
GTTCGTCCACCGATTGTCCGTGTGAATGGGGTCAGTATCAGGTCAGGTCAGGTATCAGTCAGACGCAAGTCAAATATCTGGGGTTGATCATGAGTGAAAGGATGTGTTTTACTCCACACTTGGCGTATGGGAAGGAGCGACTGCAGGCAACCGTAGACAAAATACGCCGCATTTTGAGGGGTCTCGGACGTCGTGCTGTCCGCACTATATATCGTGGCTTGTTTGTGGCCTGTGCCACATACGGAGCCCCTGTATGGTGGGAGGCAGCCACGACTGTCTGGTAGTCTCAAAAACTCCTCTCAATCCAGCGTTGTATGATGTTTGCTTGTTTGCCTATATGTCGCACGTCTCAACGGATGCGATGCACTTTTTATTAGGTGCACGCCCTCCTGCATTCAGGTTAAGAAGAGGTTTGAGTGTGTCATTGCTGCGGAACGATTGGATTTCCGACGATGATGTGGAGAAGGAAGGATATCTAGGGAGAAAGAGGCTCCTAGATGATAGGGTTAGACGTAGGTGGCAAGAGCGTTGGGACAATAGTCCTATCGGCCGAATGACGTACGAGTACATTCGGGACGTTGGGTTCGTTGAGGATAACCCAGGGGTCAAATGTTACATCCGTGCACGGATCGGCAAACATACGAAATAAAATTACGTGATACGTCAATCGTATGCGATGGTTGGCATTATGACATACGATAGCAAACGTATCGTAATGTCTTTTCAATTCACAATAGTTTTTAAATTCCACATTGCTTTTGATCGTATTTTTAGGTCATAATAGCTGTGGAACTGTCAAAGCTGTTCCAAATATTCAATCAATTTGTTCTGACCAAACAACGGATATCGACACCGGGGTAGCGAACCGCCTCACCGCAATCGGCCAAACAATAAGAGATCAAATAAAGCACTCTTTAATAAATTGAAGGAAAATGTCTATGTCGTTATCCTTGTAAATATATATTTTTTTTCTAAACCGAAATACAAAAATTTTGTTCATATAAATTCATTATTTTTATTTTAATTAGTCGTTTCATCACGTTTGTTGCTTTTATCACAATAATATTCAATAATAAATAAAGCTCTATTGAATTAAAAAAATTCATTAAATGCTTAAACTAAAAATTCATTAAGTGCTTGAACTAAAAATATTTACATTCATGTAACAAGTTTTAAAATACATTTCTTCTTAAGGTTTCGAGCTCCAATTTTTTTATTTCGTGATCTAATTCCCGTGTCGACTGTTGGATGCGGTGCTTTTCCATCTTCATAGCAACCATTTTTTCTTGTAGTGCCAGCATTTTTTCTTGTGCTGCTACTAACCTCTCAAGCTTCTGGTCTATGCCTTTTCGAAAAGCTGAGAGCGACTTCATGTTTTGTTGAAGTAACTCCTACTTTTTCTTCTCGGTGTGCGTGGAGTTTTTTCTGTTGACGTTGTTGTTGTTGTAGCGAGTAGCGACTGTCTAGAAGTTGTTGGGCCTGGTAAGGAGCTGGGGAAAGGGTTTGCCTCCTCATCATTGCTATCACAGTTAAGGGTAAATGTCGAAGCTTGCGTAGTTGGGTTATTTCCAAATGCAGAAACATTTGTTATGCCCTCTACGCAAGTTTCCAGTCCAGCTGCTTCGATTAACAATTCGTCCGTCGCAGTGATCAGTTTTTCGTTATAGGGCCCTCCTCCAGTTCGCTGCTTCGATCCTTTATTGAAGGAAAGCTTATTTTTTGCTTGGTATTTTTGATCAGCAAAAACCTTAAAAAATCATAAAAGATAATATTTTATCAAAATATATTGCATATAAATTATATACATACCTTCCTCCACAACTTAGCATCTTTAACTGGTTACTCCCATAATTTATTCGAAGTAATTCTTCCTTGCGCAGAGTTTGGAAAGTTATTTTTTGCCAAGAATGGATGACTTGACATGAATTCCGCCATTACATCTTTTTGTGTAGGATTTAGTTTATTATAATTTGTCCTAAAATAGATTCATTATTAAAAATTTTCTAAAATTATAAATTATTTACAATATACTCACATTTTTAAATAAATTCGTATGTTACGATCGGTACTTTGGGTTCGAATGACGGTTCGAAGGAACGGATACGTTTATATACTCGCTCACGTGCGTTATCATGCCATATTACAATTTAAGCGTTACGATCACGTGTGTCATAATACGAAATACAGACTTTTACGTGACGAGTGATACGTTCACGGATGTAACGATTCAACCCCATACTTCAGATTTTTTCTGAGTCTGGCTTTCTTCCTTACGGGGCATAGGCCTCTGAATGCATTTTTGCATCAGAGGCTCCTATCGGATACGTAGGGGTGTTTTTGTGGGGTGGGGTGGGGTTTTTCTGGGGGCGGTTAGCTGAAAATTAGGTTTAGATTTGTATAATTTGGTGTTTCATTCATTCATTCATTCATTCATGTGATGTATGTATGGGGTCCAACCCCTGGCCACCAGTCCAGAGCCGTATGGAAGCTCAACTGGTGGTAGAGTCGGCTACGAGGTCTGACCGGAGACTTAATTCTGGTCCCACGGGGAGCAGGAGCCCTTGGAGGTAACTCCAACCTGCTCATGCGGACTGGCCCCTCGGGGAGTATTGTGGTGGTTGTGGCTAAAACYTAAATGCGGGAAGAACTGATTTTGTCAGTTGAATGTGGAGTTGCATTGCAACCGGGTGCCGGACYCAAAGCACGGCGGAGGTTTTAGATGGGCCYCGAACCCGACCAAGGTGGTTAGTGTGTCCATTCCACACAGCCAATTGGTACTGGGAATAGTTAGCATTCTCAGATGGCTTATCAACGCATTGATTTGATCCGCTGTGCTTTTAAGTGTCGTGGAGTAAGGCTGTCGTCAGCCACGTTAAGCACACCGGACATTGTCAACAGTGACGTTAGTGCCAAGTCGCGAGTGCAACGACTGTTTCTTTGATGACCTCAGATATTTCGTCTTGTGCTCGTTCACTGAGACCCATTTGTTTTGCTTCCTTTTCCAGTCTGGAGAAAGCAGAACTAACGACGCGGGTGTTGAGTCGATAATATTAATATCATCGGTATACGTCAGCAACTGTACACTCAAATAGAAGGTGGTACCTTCTCTATTTAGGTCTGCAGCTCGAACTATTTTCTCCAGAAGCAGGTTGAMGAAGTTGCACGATAGGGAATCGCCTTGTCTGAAACCTCATTTGGTGCCGAATGGCTCGGAGAGGTCCTTCCCGATTCTGACGGAGCTTTTGGTGTTTCTCAACGTCAGCTTACACAGCCGTATTAGTTTTGCAGGGATACCAAATTCAGACATCGCGGCATAAAGGCAGCTCCTTTTCGTGCTGTCGAAAGCGGCTTTGAAATCGACAAAGGTGGTGTGTGTCGATTCTCCTTTTACGGGTCTTTTCCAAGATTTGGCGCATTGTGAATATCTGGTTGGCTGTTCATTTGCCAGGTCTAAAGCCACACTGATAAGGTCCAATCAGTTTTTTGCCGGAGGGCTGTTATCTTTCACACAATACGCTCGATAGAACCTTATATGCAATGTTGAGTAGGCCAGTCCCACGGTAGTTGGCGCAGATTATGGGGTGTCTCTTTGTGTGGATTAGGCATAGAAAACTTAAATTCCAATGTTGTTGTTGTTGTAGCGGCAGAATTCTGTCGAATTGACAGTCCTTGACCGAATAAATATTCGGGTCCGTTCCGGTTACGTAGACCCGACTGTCGTGGGAACGGCTTAAATTCCAATCGTTGGGCATGCTTTCGTCCGACCATATTTTACAAAGACGCTGATGGATCCTCCTTATCAGTTCTTCGCCGCCGTGTTTGAATAGCTCGGCCGGCAATCCATCGGCCCCAGTCGCTTTGTTGTTCTTCAGGCAGGTAATTTCCATCCGAACATCTTCATGGTCGGGCAATGGAACGTCTGCTCCATCGTCATCGGCGTCATCGTCAGCGTTGTGCCTTCACTGCCATTCAGTAGGATGGAGAAGTGTTCCCTCCATAATTTAAGTATGCTCTGGGCATCGGTTACTAGATCACCTTTGGGGGTTCTACAAGACTATGCTCCGGTCTTGAAACCTTCTGTAAGCCGCTGCATTTTTTCGTAGAATTTTCGAGCATTACACCTATCGGCCAGCTTATCAAACTCTTCGTACTCATGCATTTCGGCCTTTTCAACTCTCGGTATCTATCCCATCCCGCTCGTGTTGTGGTCGACCGTAACGCTGCGAGGTAGACAGCCTGTTTTCTCTCCGTTGCGACATTGCACTCCTCGTCGTAGCTGCTGTTCTTTTACACTTTCCGAAAACCAATGGGTTCGGTTGCAGTTGTACAGAAGGAGTTTAAAATGCCGTCCCACAGTTCCCTTATTCCGAGTTGTTGACGAGTGGTCTCAGAGATCAGGAGTGCAAGTCGAGTAGAAAATCGTTCGGCTGTCTGTTGTGATTGGAGCTTCTCGACGTCGAACCGTCCTTGTGTTTGTTCGCGTGCGTTTTTTGCTACACAGAGGCGGGTGCGAATCTTGGCTGCAACAAGACAATGGTCTGAGTCGATGTTAGAACGTCAGAGCGTACGCACATCTAAAACACTGGAGACGTGTCTTCCGTCTATCACAACATGATCGATTTGGTTTTGGTGGTTTTTCGATCCACAGACAGTCAGCGCGCTCCAAGCACTCTTAAAAGGCATCTTTGGTCACATCGTCCTTCTCATCCGTCGGGGCGTGGGCGCAAATAAGCGATATGTTGAAGAACCTCGTTTTGATACAGATTGTGGCTATACGTTCATTTACCGGAGTGTATGATAGTACTCGGCGACGGAGTCTCTCTCCACTGATGTAAATGCCTACTCGTCTTTGTCCATGTCCCGTCCATCGCGTTTCTTGGACGGCGGTGATGTCAGTCTTTGTTTTCACTAGGACATCAACCAGCTGGGCAGCGGCACCTTCCCAATTAAGGGACCGRACATTCCAGGTGCATGCCCTCAATTCGTAGTCCTTATTTAATTTGCCTTGGTAGTCATCAAAAGGAGGTATCTCATCCGAGGGTGGTTGTTGCTTTTCATTAGGGGTGTTTTTTTTTAAGTGGCGGGTCCCAAACCGTACGCACAACCCTTTGTAGAGGATATTTTGCCTTCTCACTTTATCTCGCCTTCAAACGGATGTTCTTAGGCTACCCAGAGGATACTTGGTCAAAGACCGGAAGTCGTGAGCTGCTTGAGTCACATGTAAAAGAATCGAATGGTAATAAGAGAACTTTCCTCACTTGCGTGAACTTTTACACATGACTCTATCCTCCAAGAGTTAGTTTTTTGCCTAACAACATTCCGAGCAGAGCAGAGCACATACTTTTACATTATTCTGCTACGGGTCTGCTGCGGTTCCCGACAAAGTGAGAGCGGTAGCATTAGCAAAATAAAATGCTACGGGAGTAGCATAATTTTTCAGACGCTGGTTATGATAATTAAGATAATATGGCATCGCCCTTTCTAAGGGAATGAAGCATGTGATTCTCCGAATTAATGCGTGTGTCAGTTTGCCTGCATTCTCAGAAAAAAAAATTTATTCTATCCAGTTTTTCAAGTTTTTTTTTATCTAAATTGGTAAGTTTTAATCAGATGGGTCGAAAGTCACATTGCACTATTGAAGAAGCTCGACTGGTTTCAAACCTTAAAAAGCAAGGAAAATCGCTTCTCGAAATTGGGAAATTAATGGAAAGGTCTCATAATTTGCCAGGAAAGTTCCCTTAATGCGCTCAAAAAATTTAGATATGAGGTTAAATTTTGCAAGAAGTCATTTAGATTGGTCAGGACCTGAGGGAACAAAAAAGTGGAGAAACATCTTATGGAGCGATGAAACGAAAGTAAATTTGTTTGGAAACGACTGTTAGAGAAATGTGCGTCGTCCCAAAGGAAAGGAGCTTCACGTTAGATTCACAAAAAAACGGTGAAGCATGGAGGTGGAAACATCATGGTGTGGTGATGTTTTTCTTGGTATGGAGTAGGTCCTATATACCGGACAACTAACAAAATGACAGCGTCGGAGTACAAGGAAATACTTGAAAATGTCATGATTCCCTATGCTGAAGAAAACTTACCATTACGTTGGGTATATCAGCAAGATAATGACCCTAAACATACCTCCAAACAAGTTAAACAATATTTTGAAGATAATAATGTTCACGTTTTGAAGTTTCCAAGCCAATCCCCGGATTTAAATTCAATAGAAAACCTATGAGGAGAAGTAAAAAAAATTTGGCGAGTCAGTCTTTCTCTAACAAAGTCCAGTTATGGGAGTGCATACAAAAAACTTGGTATGAAATACCTAAAGAAACCTGTCAGACTTTAATCAGTAGTATGCCCAAACGAATAAATAAAGTAATCCAGAATAATGGTGGATATACTGGCTATTAACTGAGTAGTATTAAATATATAACAAAACTGTTTTATCATTATTTCTTTTTTCAAAGTAATCTTTATATACAAAAAGCCCGTGTTACGTTGTTTTTATGCGATGGACTCCTAAACTACTAAACCGATTTTAGTAAAATTTAGCACACTGTTTCCAGTTCGAGCCAACTTAGAAGAAAGGATGGTGAAAAACATTCATAAATATAAAAAATACAGAGAAAGATCTATTAAGCGCACAACTTTATTAACTAGACAAAAAGACTGGTAACCAGGCATTGAGAAAGCAGCCTTAAATTCGTTAGTTTTTTCAATATTTGTATGAATATATTCAAAATTAAATCTCAACTACAATCCCTTGTATTCCTATACCGACAAAAACCGTAAATATAAAATCGATATGCCAACACTATTTGAAAGAAAAAATATCTTTTTATACTCTCCCAACAAAGTTGCTAAGGAGAGTATTATAGTTTTATTCACATAACGGTTGTTTGTAAGCCCTAACACTAAAAGAGTCAGGGTTATGTATACCAAAGTGATCAGGGTGACGAGTAGAGTTGAAATCCGGATGTCTGTCTGTCCGTCCGTGCAAGCTGTAACTTGGGTAAAAATTGAGGTATCATGATGAAACTTGGTACACGTATTTCTTGGCCCATAAGAAGGTTAAGTTCGAAGATGGGCAAAATCGGCCCACTGCCACGCCCACAAAATGGCGAAAACCGAAAACCTATAAAGTGTCATAATTAAGCCATAAATAAAGATATTAAAGTGAATTTTAGCACGAAGGATCGCATTAGGGAGGGGCACACTTGGACGTATTTTTTTTAAAAGTGGGCGTGGCCTCGCCCCCAACTAAGTTTTTTGTACATATCTCGGAAACTACTATAGCTATGTCAACCAAACTCTATAGAGTCGTTTTCTTCAGGCATTTCCATATTCAGTTCAAAAATGGAAGAAATCGGATAATAACCACGCCCACCTCCCACGCAAAGGTTATGTTGAAAATCACTAAAAGTGCGTTAGCCGACTAACAAAAAACGTCAAAAACACTAAATTTTACGGAAGAAATGGCAAGAGGAAGCTGCACCCAGGCTTTGTTTTTAAATTGAAAATGGGCGTGGCGTCGCCCACTTATCTCAGGAACTACTCGACCGATTTCAATGAAATTGGGTTTGTAATATTTTCTTAACACCCTGATGACATGTGCGAAGTATGGGTGAAATCGGTTCACAACCACGCCTTCTTCCAACATAACGCTATTTTGAATTCCATCAKATGCCTTCTCTGTATCTATCTATCTATATAAATAAAAATGGATCGCCAAAATGTATGTACGCTCATACACACACAGGTTATGTTGAAAATCACTAAAAGTGCGTTAACCGACTAACAAAAAACGTCAGAAACACTAAGTTTTACGGAAGAAATGGGAAAAGGAAGCTGCACCCAGGCTTTTTTTTAAATTGAAAATGGGCGTGGCGTCGCCCACTTATGGACCAAAAACCATATCTCAGGAACTACTCGACAGATTTCAATGAAATTGGGTATGTAATATTTTCTTAACACCCTGATGACATGTACGAAATATGGGTGAAATCGGTTCACAACCACGCCTTCTTCCAAAATAACGCTATTTTGAATTCCATCTGATACCTTCTCTGTATCTATCTTATCTATATAAATAAAAATGAATCGCCAAAATGTATGTACGCTCATAACATTCATACGACTGAACCAAATTTGACAATTATTTTTTTAATATGGCCGTGAGGTTCAAGGATGGTTTTTACGGCAAGAAAAATTCGAATAATTCCCGGGAAACCACTAAAACCAACTCTTCTTTTTCCCATACAAACGAAGGAATGTTTGTTTGTTAGTAATGCGAGGAGAACGGCTGCACCAACTTGATGAAATTTGCAGAGGTTATTCGTTGTGGATCCAGGAAGGTTTAAAAATAAAAATACCTTATACTTTGCATGAGGAAAAGTCAGAAAATTGGATAGTTCCAAAAAGTAATTCTTTTCCATACACATTTTGTTTTTAATTTTTGTTTGTTTTGTTTTTCAATATTTTGATTTGTGAATTATTTCAATTGTTCAATTTCGGTCGCTTGATTTTTTATTCCGGTTATTCAAAAGAAAAATTATTGAAACTTATTCATTGAAAACTTTACATATGTATGTGTGTTTCACGCAAAGTGAACAATCAGATTGATATTTTTTACGAGGCCACGAAGAGGTCGCCCTAATATCGGTCGGTGGTTTTTTKTTTTGCGAGCAACTTATGGCAGCCCAAGACAAGGCAAGACAAGAAGCACTATCAGGATGCGATGACATACGTGCGGAATACACACACACATACGATGTGTRATGGTGCTATTGGATGCTCGATGTACTCTGTTGAGTGGCAAAGGAGAGATTTGCCGTATGTATACATTCTTCTTTGGATAGCGGTTACACCAGATCAAATTGATGAAATCATTTCTGCGGAAATTCCTGATGCAAAGAAAGATTCAGTATTATACGAAGTAGTGAAAACCAACCATGATTCATGGATCTTTCGAACAATCCCCTTTCGGTTTGTACGGCTGACAATAAATGCACGAAACACTATCCACGTGATTTTCTTTCGGAAACATAAACTGGAAATGATAGATATCCACTACATCGGCGTCGCTCACCAGATAACAATGGCAGAATATTCAGCATTCAATTTAGAAGAATGAATATCGAAGTTGACAACTCATGGATCGTTCTATATTCACCACTAATTCACATTCAAAACTCATATTAATGTTGAGTATTGCAGTTTGATGTAATCGATAAAATACGTTTATAAGTACGTCAGAACTTTTCTCTCGAAAACTCGCAACGTCGACTCATCAGTTGTTGTCATCGTCCAAGCCTCTGCACCATATAGCAGGACGGGTATTATGAGTG
>NW_017536330.1:18466-22371 GCF_001853355.1 Bactrocera latifrons | reverse complement strand
AATTGCTATTCGAACTTCTTCCTGGTCGAGCAATGGAACGTCTGCTCCATCGGCATCGATTGGGAAATCTTGTTCGCCTTCTCCTGGCGTTGTGCGTTCACTGCCATTCAGCACGCTGGAGAAGTGTTACCTCCATAATTTAAGTATGCTCTGGGCATCGGTGACTAGATCACCTTTGGGGGTTCTACAAGAGTATGCTCCGGTCTTGAAACCTTCTGTAAGCCGCAACATTTTTTCGTAGAATTTTCGAGCATTACCCCTATTGGCCAGCTTATCAAGCTCTTCGTACTCMCGCATTTCGGCCTCTTTTTTTTTCTGTCTGCAAATGCGTCTCGCTTCCCTCTTCAACTCTAGGCAGCCTGTTTTCTCTCCGCTGCGACACGGCACTCCTCGTCGTACCAGCTGTTCTTTTGTACTTTCCGAAAACCAATGGTTTGGGTTGCGGCTGCACGTAAAGAGTTTGAAATGCCGTCCCACAGTTCCCTTATACCGAGTTGTTGACGAGTGCTCTCAGAGAGTATAAGTGCAAGCCGAGTAGACAATCGTTCGGAAGTCTGTTGTGATTGCAGTTTCTTGAAGGCGAACCTTCCTTGTCTTTGATGGCGTGCGTTGTTTGCTGCACAGAGGCGCGTGCGAATCTTGGCTGCAACAAGATAGTGGTCCGAGTCGATGTTAGGACCTCGCAGTGCACGCACATCTAAAACACTGGAGACGTGTCTTCGGTCTATCACAACATGATTGATCTGGTCTATGGATTCGGAGACATTCGGAGAAAGCCAGGTAGCTTGATGTATCTTCTTATGCTGGAATCTAGTACTACAAATAACCATATTTCGGCCCCGGCGAAGTCGATCAGTCCCAACTCATTTTAATGTTTCCTCGTGGGGGCTGAATTTACCGACCGTAGTGCCAAAGATACCTTCTTTGCCCACCCTGGCGTAAAAGTCGCCAAGCACGATTTTGACATCGTGGCGGGGGCAGCTCTCATAAGTGCTTTCCAAGAACTCATAAAAGGCATCTTTGGTCACATCGCCCTTCCCTTTCGTCGGGGCGTGGGCGCAAATCAGCAATAAGTTGAAGAACCTCGCTTTGATGCGGATTGTGGCTAGACGTTCATTCACCGGGGTGAATGACAGTACTCGGCGACGGAGTGTCTGTCCCACCACGATTCCCACACCAAACTTACGCTCCTTTATAGGGCCACTGTACTAAATGCAACAAGGACCTACTCGTCTCTGTCCTTGTCCCGTCCATCGCATTTCTTGGACGGCGGTGATGTCAGCCTTTATTTCTACGAGGACATCAACCAGCTGGGCAACGGGACGCAGGGGATGTTTCGCCTTCAAACGGATGTTCTTAGACTACCCAGAGAATACTTGGTCAAGGACCGGAAGTCGTGAGCTGCTTGAGTCATACGTAAAAGAATCGTTTCTGGCCACTCCCAAGTGAATGGCGATCAGAGAACTTTCCTCACTTGCGTGAACTTCTACACATGACTCCATCCTCCGATATTCGTTAAGCAGTTTCTGAAATATGGGACTTCACGTAAGGGTGGTTAGTGCTAATGCCACTGTCCAAGTGTGATACCGGCTTCTAGGAGGTGTTTGCTTATTTCTTTATTATTCACTGATGGCAAATCATAAATACAAATGATTTCGGTCCTGCAAATACATAAACAACAACACGAACTGAACTTTAAAAAATTTACAGCATTGAATCATCCACCAAGTCTTCTGCTCCACTTTTAGCTTGGATGAATACCATGCAAAAAACATGTCACCTAATACAAGTTGTTTGTTTTGAAGTTTGAGAAAAATATTATAAGCTGGAAAAAGAATTTCGCATGCGCTTTCAATTTGCTGCCATTTGTCATCGGTCATATGTAGCTCTTTAATGTCTGTAGAGCTCTCGCAACAAAAATCTTTAACCTCCAATAAACTCTTCAACATATTGTAAGTAGATCCCCACCGAGTGACGCATTCTAGCATAGGCTTACGCAATTTTTTTGTTCGCAGCAAATTCAGCAATGTAGGTGTTCTTAATTTTTTTACTTCTACCTTGGCCTTGCTTCGCACATCCTTAATATCCTTTAAAAAATCGGATACTGCCATTTTCAAAGTGTGCGGCACATCGAATTACACTAACGGAGGAAGATTTCATAAAATCATTCTCGAGTTTTCACACATTTGTTCATTTGGATCGACTTTTTCGATCATATCTTGGTCATCGTTTACACAGTCCATATCTTTTTCATCCTCTTCACCTTCATTTCCAAGTAAATCATCTAAAATAAACATGTCGTTATTACTATCTGAATCTTCGATAGCAACTTCATTGCTATTTTCATCACTTGGCACTTTTGAGTTATTATTTACCAACGCAAACCATGTTGGCGGCATTATTGATTGTTATTGAATAAACCCGATCTATATTTATTTGAAATGATTGAAGAACATCTCTGATTGTATTGAAGAGATTGGTATGTTTCACAAATATTTCCTTCATTGCCAAAGTTTCAATTTGTATTTCTCCATTTTCAATATATTGTGCGTTGATGCCTATTATAGATCGATCTAATCTACTTACGCAATCAACTTTACTACAAAGTAACCTGCAATTAGAATAAACATAGAAATTTAATTTGACCAAACATTATAACCTGTAAATTACCGATTAGTTAATCTGTTTGTTATATGAAAACGCAGCGCAGAGGCTCTTTGGATAATTTTTTCTTTCATATTTTGTCTGTTAATGGTAATACCCACTGTCTTGCAAATCGGATCAATAATTTTTCGAAAGCCACTGTCTCCTAATATTTTCAGTGGTCTGCCATTCTTTGTGACTAGCTCCAGACAAGCTTCCAACAATTGTTCCTTTCTTAAAGAAAATAGTGCCTTCGGCGTCTTGGCTACAACGTATTTTAGAGTACTGTTGTCGTTATTAACGTGTTCACTCTTTTTCTTTTTCGGCAAGAGTTCCACAACATCACTATGCTTCCTTTTCGCATGTCTTAACAAGATTTCCGTATGTTTTCCTGAAATTTGCATGATTGTTGCGAGTATGTAAATGCAATAAGTGATGTGGGCATTTTACAGATGACAAAAGTCAGTACTACAACAGTATTGCCATATAAATATAAAAATGCTTGAAATAGGCAAGGCGCAGAGTAGTACTTTTTACAAATATTTAGAGTAAAAATTGACTGAGAAATTCTTTATTTGAACCGAACAGAACCATTAGGTTTAGTGGTTTTCGGTTCGGTTCAGTGTTTTAAAAATAAAAATGGTTCGGTTCGTGGTACAGCTTTTAACGGAAAAAATACGACGGTTCGGTTCAAAACCGGTTTGCAGCCCTGATAATAATGAAATTATATATAAGMACGCTAACCGTAGTTGAAAATAAATTTAAACAAACATTGTGATAACGGCCATAAAGCTTATGAACGGCAAATATTCTACTCATGAAGAATTCTGAATATATTTAATCTGAGAGCTGTCACGAAAATGTTTACATTTTGAAATGTTTTCAGTATTACCAAAGAGCTTCATATAATGGTACACTTATTTTATATTTCTTTGATTCAAGTTTATCATATTGACTTTTAATTAACTGTAGAATTTAAGTGTGGAGAAAAATAGAATAAATTAGTGTACAATTTTTGCTAATTACAATTTGTTTGAATAACTTTCTAAAACCAGCTGACTTCATGTTCAACTTAACGCTAAAGCCGTTTATGCACCCGAGCTATGAATGAATGAATGATAATGAGGAATGCACTGCGACCTTTGGTCTATTGTGCCCTSTCCTTCCTTACATTGCCTCACTTAGCCCCAGCCCATTAATGAAGTCCAGTAGGCTGCTAGGCGCTAGCGAGGCAATGCGATCCCTATCCGGAAATAGAACTC
>NW_017536330.1:17112-18311 GCF_001853355.1 Bactrocera latifrons | reverse complement strand
AGATGCCCATTCAGCTTACAGTGGCCAGTATACCATACGACTAACATCCTGAGTTTACTCTTGGGGAGGTTTATTACTATTTTGAACCTTTTCAGGTTGTAACCTCCCATTAGCAGCTTGGCGTGTTTCATACCATGAGTTTGTCGCCAGTGCTCTTCCCTGCCTGCTCTTTCCTTTTTCCGGAGCAGCTCCTTCATGGTATGGGGACCCACACCCGTAAAGGGTTCGGGTCCCACTATCCTGGTAGAGGCTGCGGAGCGGGCGAGCTCGTCCGCCAGTTCATTCCCGGCTATATCTTTGTGACCAGGCACCCAGATCAGGTGTACCTGGTTTCTTTCCTCAAGGCTATTCAGCCTCTCCCTACACTCCTGCACCAGAAGCGACTTGATCTCGTAAGAGGAAATCGCCTTCAGCGCCGCTTGACTATCGCTTAGAATAGCTATACGCTCATTGCGATAGTTGCGATGGAGGTTAATTTCTAAGCACCGGCCTATAGCATACACCTCTGCCTGGAAAATGCTCGGGAACTCCCCCATGGATACTGGGAGCCTAGTGCGTGGGCCCACAATCCCTGCGCCAATTCCCTCCGACATTTTAGAGCCATCTGTGTACCACCTCATAGTACTGTTCCTCAACAACCGCTCGAGGTTGGAGTCGTTCCAATCCTCTTTGCTGCCGAGGGTGACCTTAAACCTCTTCCTTAGCTTTACCTTTTTAGTAGTACTATCCCTCGGGAGGAGGACCAGTGGTAACTTGCCACTTATCTTCTCCATCCTCCGGGATGAAACTATTTTTCCTTTTCCCCACCCCTCTGCCGTTATTTGCAGAAGAGTSTGTKTGGCTACCAGACCGATGACCAGATGAAGCGGAGTAAGTTCAAGAAGAACCTCCAGTGCCGCCGTTGGACAGGTTCGCATTGCACCCGTCACGCAGACACAGGCCAGCCTCTGCAGCTTCAGTAGTTGTGTCCTAACCGATTTTTGCGACGCTACTGAGGCCCAGGCTACCGCCCCATATGTGATTATCGGTCTTACTATCATGGTGTACAACCATCTAACTATTCTWGGCGTTAAACYCCAGGACCTTCCTGCCAGGCGATTACACACCATTAAGGACCTTGTCGCCTTGACCAACGTCAAGTTTGCTGCTTCCACCTCAGCGTGGAGTCTAACGTTAAACCGAGGTACTTAACACTGCTG
>NW_017536330.1:3406-15037 GCF_001853355.1 Bactrocera latifrons | reverse complement strand
TCGCTAGAGAGGTCCCAGATTACCTTGTTTGCCTCCATTTTGAGGCCTTTAACCTCTCCTCTGTGGACCCAAGGCTCTTGGATCAGCAGTATGCCCAGCTTCTCCACAGTGAAYCTGCTGGTTATAACGGCTGAGGCTGCAGCCGCGTGATGCAGGTTCACTTGGGCAACTTCCGTAGTGACGGCCATTACAAGATGGGTTCAAGGAAGGGCAGATCCTCTTCCCCTCCGTCCACCGTACTGCTGTCCATTGTCACCTAACCCTTCGAGGAACTCCTGCGTGGCGGGTAGCTCATCTGCGCGACCTCCTTTGGGGACGTCAGTAGTCGCCGAGGGCACTGCCTTCTCAGTCCTGCTTCCGCATGGCTGCTCCGACACCTCGTCCACCTGCATACCTAGTGCCTCTGGGCCTGCTCCAGGCCCTGTCGGTTTAGCAGCATCCTTGTTCTGGAGAGTTGCTGGCGTTGCTGCTCCCTTGCTCCCGGTGGCTGCAGGSCTGTTGGGCCGTATGACCACCGTGCTGAACCTGTARTACAGGCGGAAGCTCGCTGCCCGGACGTACCTGTACGACTCATCGTCGATGAACAGGTTGAGTCTCCATCCTCTCATACCTCCGATCTYCTCCATTTTGCTGCTCACGACGCGCCAGGACGAGATGCTGAGTCCCCGGTTCTGGCTTTTCACCAGCCCCAAGGCGAACTCATAGGGCTTGTCCCCGCACCGAGGGAGGAATATCGTCATGCTGTGCATGATTGGCAAATCTTCCGCCCTCTTCGCGCAAAGGACGGGACCCTTCCAGCCTCCGAGCTTTGGAGCGTACTCCTTCAGCCAGTCGGCGGATGTCTCATCCACGCAATCTACTTGCAACATTTTTCCTCTAAATTCTACTCCCAGGAAGGACGCCGCATAGTCCTCCCCTCTGAACACCTCCTCCATGAGGAGATCCTGGAGCACCGTGAGCTCCTCCGGTGTAAGCGACTCCACCGGGTAGCTGAGAGGCAGTACAGCCATGCGAATGCCTTTTACAGCGTCCGCATAGTGGAACCGCTTATCCCTTTCCTGCGTCGATCATCGCATCCACCGGGTTGACCGGCTTCTGGGAGGGGGCGTTGCCCACCTCTTCCGCGCCTTCTCCTTTTCCTCTTACGACCACCACTGGGCCCTGCCCGATGAGGCTCACCTGAGTCCGACCCGCTACACCTTTCGGCGGGGGTCTTGATGGCACTTGTTGCTGCTACGGCTCTACCCGGCGTTCCCCCCAGGCGAGCGCCGCTGCAAGAGGGCACATTGTCATCCTCCCTAGCGTGCTCCTCAAACAGCGCCCGTTCTTCTGGCGAGAGAGCGTCGAGGAAGCTAATTTTCCGTCTAGCTCCTTATCCTTCCCTTTTATCGATGCCGCCGATATATGACCACTAAAGCATATACGAATTACATACAAAATGAACGATGGGAATCAATCAATTGCTTGCACCGATTGTTGTAAAAGGAAGTGGTGCAATCTCCTAAATGCTGTCATTCAAACTGAACGTTTGGGATCAAGTGCTTTTATTGAAAATTTTTGCATTTGCAAATTTGGTAACGACTATTGTCCAATGATGCAATCCGCTCAGGATTTGTTCAGATCGGTTCGCTATAGCTGCTTCACAAACTGTCCGGTCAAAATCAAGTTCTTGTAAAGTATTTTTTGTATTTATGACTCCTCCGTGCAACCTAAGGTAACGTATTTTTTGTATTTGTTCAAGATAATTGAACAAAAAATGTATTAAAAATTGTTTCGTTGTAACACCAATAAATACTGTATACAACCACAATATAGTGTATACAACCACTAGTTTGATAATGTATATGTTAAGTGTGCGGTTCTAGGGAAAGTATTGAATGCTTTCTTTCACAAGAGCATATTTGTACAGGGTTTATCTGGAAAGTGATAGAACTGATTTTCTTCGATTTGTGATTGTACTTCGGAGCGTGCGCGCACCACTGGATTCGGTAGAGGTCGTTCCTAGCCAACGAACGAGAGGCTGGTCAGTTGTCTCCTAGCACCTGGAGAGTCGGGACAAACATCTTCCCTCGACGCATTTCTGTAAATGATGCTAGCGGAAAATGCAGTGTTCGTTAAAGCAGAGGTACGCGATTAAATTATTTGTGAAACTCCGTAAATCTACGACAAAGACGTTCGATATGTTCAAGCAGATATACCCAGATGTTGCTTTAGGAAGAAGTGGTGTGTTTCGGTGGCATCAGGCGTTTTTGGAGGACCGTAAAGAGGTCGCTGATGAAGACCGTGATGGGAGACCTGCAACTTCGACAAACACCGAGAATATGACTCATGTGCGCAAAGTTTTGAACTCAGACCGTCGACCAAGTATTCATTTATTTTCCCAGATATTAAATTTATCAATATTAGCAAAATTTACAAATTTCTAAAGGGCACAGACCTACTCCGTCGTATCTGACCCAACCAGCCAGCCGAAAGCCTCTGCTGCTAGCGCTGCGTTTGCTTTAGTTTATGTAATAATTAATTATTATGTAAGCTTTGTATAAATATATAAATAAAATAAATAAATAAATTTACAAAAATCTGTAGTTCATGACATTGTGACGAAACACTTGAATATGCGCAAGGTGTGCGCGAAGATGGTCCCAAAAGTGCTCACTGATGATCAGAAATTGCGTCTACTGAAAGTGCCAAGAAAATGAACAGGTGTGAAAATAATCCCCAATATTTGAACAACGTAACAGGTGATGGTAATGGATCCTTGAATATGATCCCGAAAATACCGATGAAAGGCAAGCATTTTGAGACGACAGAGGGGATCCAAGCAGCATGCACCTCGGCTCTCAAGGCTGTTAGCAGAATGCCTTCTGTGACGCCTTCAATGCTTGCAAATCGCGCTGGCAACACTGCACCATCGACGCAGAAGGAGCCTATTTAGAAGATTTTTACACATTTTTTTTAATTGACCCAGTGTTATTATTTTTCGGACAAACCCTGTATTATACTCGTACTAAATCTTCTTGTTTAAAAAACGTTTCTATGTAATTTAAATATAATATAAACATAATATAAACACATAAAAATATGCAAAATAGTTAAAAATTGATATACCGTCTATTTTTTCTAGATTGAGAGGAACGAAATATACAATCAGCCGTTCAAAATGAATCCTCAAGTTACTCTTCATTTGATTAGAGTCTTGGAAAAAACTGTTTCGCCAGGTATGTAAAMTCCAAGGTTAATGGAATATATCAATCTTCTATTACGTAACAAAACCCGATGGTAAAGATTTTAAAACTTGTGAGGCATTACTTCTAAATATGGTATACTCTAGGGGCCACATAATTAAGGGCAAATTATAGTAAAATAAAGTTCGCTCGGTTTTAACGTTTTGAAAGCATTGAAATTTCGCCTAGAGATCCACTTTAAACTGCATATTATAAGGTCTACAATTTTGCGTCCGCCGTTTTCCAATAGATGCCTCTAGGGTCAAGCACTGGTCGATTATATCGTTTTATATCGATCTTCGACATTTGTGTCAACATTAACAAAACAAAATATTTGTCGAGATCTGTTTGCATCCCAAACCTATTCTCACTTTTCTCGACATTTGCGAAAATTTGGTTTTCTTTTTTAATTCCAAGAAAATTGTGGCCGAGGTCCACGCTTTACTGAGGCTTGCACATACATAGATAATAGTATTACTCTACTACTACCATCTATATGATATCTATTAGGTATTAAAAAATATAGAATTTTTGTAAAGCAACTTGTGTTAGTTTACGAAAAAATGGATCACAAAACATTGGACCGTTTTTATACAATAAAGCCTTAAATTTACAAAAAAAAAAAAAAACGGTAGACCAATATATTGTAACTGTGCATTCAAACTTTAACTGAAATTCTGTTGTTTACTGTCTTTATTGTATTTTATTGATTGTAATTTTTTTGATGGAATTTTTAACATTCGGTTTTTTTACGACTTGAGATATGTATGATATACCCCTATGGTAAAAAATAATTCTTACAATTTTCAAACTTACAAGACGCGTAAGTTAGTTTTCTCAATATCTGCAAWTATTTCGGCGTCAGCCACGAGTGCACTTGTTAATCACACACCCTTTTGTACCGTGCGTGAGCAAAAAGGTAAGTTAACTATTTCGGTTTTTATTTATATATATATTTTTTTCGGTGTTTGCTGACATAATGTCTTCGGATTCATACAGTGAATGCTTACCTTTCTCGGAGTTGCAACAAGATGCTCGTTTTGTCCTATATTAAAATATAAGAAGACTAGGCACATTTCTAAAAAATGTTAATCTCTTGTATATTCATTAAATATTAAAATTGAATTAGCAAAATGTTTAGACATGGGTTGTAAAAAGGGTTGTACTCCAGAATTGTGGAAAATTATTATTTACAAATACGTGAGGGTAAAAAAGCAGGGATAAAAGATAACTTATATTGCATAATTTTTGACAAAACAACAGGTATAACTGAACACTTCATACTCTTGCAACTTGCAAAACTCAAAGCCAGGTAAGTACTTTAAAGTGTGAAACCAATCATATAGAGTAAATTCAGCCGGATGTTCGAAAATCGTTACATTAGTTTAGGGGCTAGGCCAAGTTTTAGCTCAAATTTATCTATTTTAGGCACAAAGATACACTGTTATGAATAAAACACTCTCTCTTATCTTCATTGGGATAATATCACACATGGTCTAAATATTCGGTATCTAGGGGCCTGAAATGTTTTTGTTGAACTTAAACAATTCTTTTTCGTGCAAAGTTTTAACTCGTTATATTAATTTTTTCTAGATTTGTGTACTGGAAACTGAACGAATCAAGTGGAATTTAAAATTGTACTATAACTAATAAGAATGTAGGAAGAATGCCGCATACTAAATTTTGTCGAACTCGAGTGTTCAGGTCCCGAGATATGGGATTTCGCAAAAAATTGGGCAATGTCACGCCCATTGTCAAATTTTCATTTCATTTATATATAATATATAATCCTATATCTATCTCGATTAGTTGAAGGTGATACGTACAACCGCTAGGTGAACAAAACTATAATATTCTATAGCGTTTTGAGCCGATTCCCACGACAGACGGTTCTACGGTACCGGAATTGACTCGGATTTCATCCGACCAAGAGCTGTTCTTTCGGCGATCTAACCCCGTTTGGATCGGTGAGTGTTAATTTGTGTGTGTCGTCACTGGAGCAACGCCTTGCAGCAGGGTTGCTCCGTATCCWCCTGACTCGTGCTGGCATTGAGTCCAACCCGGGCCCTGAGGAATTCTTCTGCTGCGCTTGCGTGAAAAGGCTCCATCCAAACTCCACCTCGGTCAGGTGCAACACATGCAATGGATGGAGCCATTTTAARACCTGTTCAGGCCTGTTCAGGCCTTAAGACCCCAGGTGCAGGTTTCAACGTTATACGTTATACGTAAAGATCGCGAGCGAGATAATGGTGGTGGCCTAGCCTTCATATTGCATAACACCGTGCAGTATGGTCTAATCGATGAAGACATCGACACTAACCTATAATGTCAGGGCATAGCTGTCCGGTCAGGCGATGTCGAGCTCGAAATATTTAATATATRCATCCCCCCAGTTACATGTTGCCCTACAGGATATCACCCGAATATAGGTGCGCTACTTCGTGGTGAAAACCGTTTGGTGCTAGGCGACTCTAACGCGCACCACGATCTTTGGCATTCCTGACTGTCAAATGACCGTAGGGGGATGGAGCTGGCGGAACAGACTGACGATTCGACATTCTGCACAATGAATGACCACCACCAGAGTTATGGGCACTTGTAGTAGCTCGCCCGATATTACAATCGCTAGTGGTGGTAGTGGTGCTTGGAAACATCCCCGAAAGGGTTGAGGCTGATCGACTTCGCCGGGGCCCGAAACATGGTTATCTGTAGTACTAGATTCCAGCATAAGAAGATTCATCAAGCTAACTGGCAGTCTCCGGATCGAAAAACCACCAACCAGATCGATCATGTTGTGATAGACCGAAGACAAGTCTCCAGTGTCTCAGATATGCGTGCACTGCGAGGTCCTAACATCGACTTGGACCACTATCTTGTTACAGCCAAGATTCACACGAGCTTCTGTGAAGCAAAGCATGCAGCAAAAAACGCGCGCTATCAAACACAAAAAAGGTTCGACATCGAGAAGCTGCAATCACAACAGACAGCCGAACGATTTTCTACTCGGCTTGCACTCCTGCTCTGAGAGGGCACTCGTCAACAACTCGGTATAAGGGAACTGTGGGACGGCATTTCAAACTCTTTACGTACAGCCGCAACCCAAACCATTGGTTTTCGGAAAGCACAAAGGAACAGGTGGTACGACGAGGAGTGCCGTGTCGCAGCGTAGAGAAAACAGGCTGCCTACCTCGCAGCGTTAAGATAGATACCGAGAGCTGAAGAGGTAAGCGAGACGCATTTGCAGACAGAAAAAAAGAGGCCGAAATGCGTGAGTATGAAGACCTTGATAAGCTGGCCGATAGGGGTAATGCTCGAAAATTCTACGAAAAAATGCGGCCGCTTACAAAAGGTTTCAAGACCGGAGCATACTCTTGTAGAACCCCCAAAGGTGATCTAGTCACCGATGCCCCGAACATACTTAAATTATGGAGGTAACACTTCTCCAGCGTGCTGAATGGCAGTGAACGCACAACGCCAGGAGAAGGCGAACCCGATGCCCCAATCGACCGATTTCGTTCCTGTGGACAACCGCACCTTCGTGAACTTCAACAAAACTAACTGGGTCGGCTTCACAGAATTTAGTTAGAGCACCTTCAACGCTCCTATGATCGCAGCAGCTACCGCTGGCTTCATACCAGCTGGACGAATAGCGGAAATCCGCCCCAACTTCCCAGCCGAAGYAGCCGTTTTAGCTAATGAGCGCGACACCTTACGCCATGCCGATCCCGGGGATCCCCGAATAAGGGATCTCAATTTGGAGATWCGGCGTATGGTAAACCAGCGTAAGCGGACGAAATGGATAGCGCACCTGAAGTCCTGCAACCTCTCCACCGGTGTGAGTAAGCTTTGGGCTACTRTCAAAGCTTTGTCCAACCCGAAGAGTCACGACGACCGAGTTGAAGTTCAATTCAATGGTCATGCCTCTTCGGACCCGAAGAAGTGCGCGAGCATTTTAGCCGGCAGTTTACACTGCACCCTTCGGTAGACAATGCCAAACGACGGCGCGCCACTTACTTTCACTGATGAAGAGGTTCAGGGTGTCATCAACAAAGCTAAATCTCTCATCATCAAAAATGGAATCAACATGCTAATGCTAAAGCATCTAGGCTCGACGGGAGTAAAATATCTCACCAAGGTCCTCAACCTGTCGCTAACCTCTCTCAATACCCGATGTGTGGAAAGTTGGAAGAGTGGTCCCACTACTGAAACCTGGGAAACCCGCCAACAAATGGAATSTTATCGCCCGATAACTCTCCTCTCCCCAGTAGTGAAGACACTTGAATCCTTGTTACTCCCGACCTTTACTCACCACCTGAGCCTAGCCAGCCACCAGCATGGATTACGTAAAATGCACAGTACCACCACAGCACTTAGAGTCATAAATGCTCARATAGTTCGTGGCCTCAACCAGAAACCACCCTGTGAGAGAACGATCCTCGTAGCGTTGGACCTGTCAAAAGCTTTTCACACGGTCCATCACACAACGCTACTGCAGGACATTGAGAAAGCCACGCTTCCTCCAGGGCTCAAGAGGTGGACCATGAACTATCTGAACGGTCGCCAATCATCCGTACTATTTCGAGGCGCAACATCTAAATTGAGAAGAATTAAACAGGGGGTTCCGCAGGGTGRTGTCCTCTCCCCGTTACTGTTTAACTTCTACATCTCGAAACTTCCGCAACCACCAGAGACGGTTTCCATAACCTCGTACGCTGATCACTGTACGATATTGACRTCGGGCAATGGAATCGATGGCATGTGTTCGAAGGTAAACAACTACCTCTCCGACCTTTCTCGTTTCCTCACTGCACGGAACCTCCAATTTTCCCCTAAAAAATTCACAGCGACCATATTCACGAACTGGACGAAGGAGTATAGACTGGGACTTAATATTGCAGTCGATGGCGTCAAAATTCCGACTGTCAATAACCTTAAGATTTTAGGKGKCAYCTTCGACAGTCTATGCTCCTTCTCTCCACATACGACCGCGATTATCGCCAAAGTACAGAGCCGCAAAAAAATCCTCAAGTCRCTAGCCGGCAGCACATGGGGAAAAGACAAAGAAACGTTGTTGGCAACTTACAAGGCAATCTGCCGGCCGGCCCTTAACTATGCAGCACCCATATGGTCGCCAGATGAGGAAACAGACCCGCCAGAATACAGCACTCCGGACCACGACGGGATGCCTCTTGATGTCTCCCATCGAACAGCGAGACGCTTATGCTCCCAGTTAAGGAGCTTAATGAACTCCTCTCCAAGCAGTTCCTGCTGGGATGTGTTCGTAGAAATCATCCTTGGAGTCATCTGCTTGGAGCGGAACCGCCTCCCAGGAGCATCAAGAGGTCATTCCTTGATCACGTTGATCACGTCGACGACATCGAACAATACGCTGACAGGACCTCAGACGCTACAGACTTCCGACAGGCACTGACCGCCATTCACAATGGAGCCATCAACACTTTCACTGACTCCCTCCCCGTGAATGGCGTACTTGGAGTCAAATAACAACCCATAGCACACGAAGAGCTCGAGTTGCCGCGAGAAACGCGAGTGACCCTTTCGCAACTTCGTTCTGGATATTGTAGCAGGTTAAACTCCTACCTATCCAGAATAGACCCTGACATACTCAACGTATGTCCTGCATGCAACGAGTCTCCGCATGACACTGACCACCTCTTTGCATGCCCAACCAACCCCACCCATGTAATACCCTTTTTTATTTGGTCAGACCCCGTCGAAACAGCACGTTTCCTGGGCCTCCAGTTAGATGACATCGACGACAACACTGATAACCCTTACCATCCTAACGGGGACTGATAACCGTTAAAACAACAACAACAATATTCTATAGCAACTGGTTGCAAGAGTATAAAAATCATCAGGGCAATTCAGAATCTGGTGCAAATGGTCTTGCATCTTTGCAATTGCAAATTAGCGAGTATATTTTTGCTTTTACACTAACAAAATGTATAGTGATGCACCTGCCTGCTACATCTTTGCAAATAAAAACACTAAAACGCCATTTATTATTAGTATATTTATATATATTTTAATATTAGTATTATTTGCAACACTGAAATGGCTTTACTTCTCAATTGCCTACTCAGTCCTCCTCGATTCTGACGAATGTTYTGGTATTGCTTAACAGCAGTTCACACATCTGTATTAATTTTGCAGGGATACCAAATTTAGAAATAGCGACATAAAGGCAACTTTTTTCTTAATGTTAAAAGCTGGGTCGAATCGTTACATCCGTGCACAGATGGRCAAACATACGATAGAAAATTACGTGGTACGTCATGGTAATGTGTTTTTAAATCACAATTTTTAAATTCCACATTGCTTTGAATCGTATTTTTAAGTCACAATAAATGTGTAACTGTCAAAACTGTTGCAAAATGTTGAAGAAACTAACAAAAACTATTTAATTATGGATCCGAATTTGTTTTTTATTTGAGCTMTATTGAAAGTGATAGGGATAAAAAAATATTGCGGAGACAGCTCAAGGAGATCGTAGCAATAGTTTTGAAACCTCATTAACAAAATTTTTATTGTAGATTGGAATTTTCAACAAGAGTTTGGTGAATTTTAATATATGATTTTAAGAGAGGAAGGTATCATCTAACAGAAGTGGAAGATTTGCTAACGTTTGTGAGGCATGACATAACATCTGCATAAAATATAAATAAGTTATGATCCTCAAAATTGCGACTCTGATCACACAAAAAAAAAAAAAAAATAGAAACCGGGGTAGTGAACCGCTAAACGATAAGAGACCAAATGAAGTATTATTTAATAAATTTAAATGCGGTATTCCCTTCACTGATTTAATGTTTTTGTTCTTTATTACTCAAAATTATAAAAAACACAAAAAATTAAAAAAAAAAAAAATACTCACATTTTCATAAATTTGTCTATTACGTTGACATGTTGCATTCGAATGACATTTTGAACGAACGGATACGTTTATATACTCGTTCACGTATGTCATCATACCAGATTACGATAGAAGCCTTACGATCACGTATGTCATAAGACGAAATACAGACTTTTACGATTAGAAAAGATTCGACTGATTTGGAATCGACGAAGAGGTGGTGTTTATTGATCCACTTTTCACGGGACTTTTCCCAAATTAGTTGAAGATGTTGATTTTTAAGACTAAAGGCAACTGATATGGTCTAATCAGTTTGTTGCTTTGTAGTACGCTCTTAGAATCTTATATGTGGTGTTTAGAAGGCTTATTCTACGGTGGTTGACGCAGATTGTAGGTTTTGCCTTTGGGTAGAGCTCACTTAAATTCCAATCGTCGTGCATGCTTTCGTCCGACCATATTCTACAATGAAGCTGACTAACGGTCTGGCCGCTTTGTTCTTCAGGCGGGTAATTGCTATTCGAATTAATGCATGGTCCGACAATGGAAAGTCAACTTCATCGGCATCGACTGGGGGATTGGTTTCACCATATTAGGCTTTCAATCCCATATACTTGGCTGGAGAAGTGTTCCCTCCATAAATTCAGTATGCTACAGTCTTGCAACCTTCTGTTAGTCGCCGCATCTTTTCGTATCATTCTCTTCGTACTCACTCATTTCGTAATCTCTTTTTTTGTCTTCAGCTCTCGGTATCTATCCCGTAGGTGTTGTGGTCGATTGTAACGTTGCGCGGCACTCTTCATCGTACCATCTGTTTTTTCGAATTTTCCAAAAACCAATGGTTTCGTATGCAGCTGTACGTAAGGAGCTTTAAATGTCGTGCCACAGTTCCCTTATAGCGATTGCTCTCAGAGAGCAGGAGAGCAAGTTGCGTTTTTTACTGCACAGAGGTGCGCGCGTATCTTGGCTACAACAAGATAGTGGTCCGAGTCAATGCTAGAATCTTGGAGCGTACTCACACAGGAGATATGTGTTCCGGTAGCTGATGAATTTTCCTATGTTGGAAGTGGAGTGGTCTTAATTAGTTGATAAAGTCAAATAGATATACATATGTATATGATTAATTTTATGTCGCTCCTCATCGTCCAGCTATAAAAACAATTTTATTCCTAGAATATTAAGTAAATCTATAACTTTGCGAAGTAATAAATATGATAAGTGACATTAAAAAAAAATTAAACTTTTCAGTTATAAAATAAACCCATATTTTGAAAGAAAAAGAGGTGTCGTTTATTATGTGACCAACATATCGACGTAATGTTGAAGACATTTTTTATTATTTAATGTTTACAAATAATAGCGCTTTTCTTTTTACATGACAAAAGAAAAAAAAATTTCAGTCAATTCTTTAGAATTTTTCATTACTGATCTTAACAAAATTGACCGATTCATTGTAACTAGTAGGAAAACTATCCAAAGCGATAAACTTCGCCTGGTTAACTGTCACTTTTACGTTTTGAGAGGGGTAGAAAA
>NW_017536330.1:0-2551 GCF_001853355.1 Bactrocera latifrons | reverse complement strand
AGCATAGCAGAGCACACACTTTTACATTGCTCTGCTATGGCTCTGCTACGGCTCCCGACAAAGAGAGAGCGGTAGCAATATCAAAATGAAATTCTACGGGAGTAACGTAGCTTTTCRAACGCTGGTTATATACTATATACTTGTGCATGTAAATCGTCAGGATGTTCAGACGAGTGACTGTCAGCTTCATGATGATATCATATTGATGTTTTTTTTAAGAAAAAAAACTTGTAGAACCGTTCTGCATATTTTCTGTAAACAATAWCAAACGTAGGAATTTATTAATAAGCCAACTCGTTTCTTTTTCTTTACTGGCGTAAACACCGCTTACGCAGTTAGCCGAGTTTTAAACAGCGCACTAATCGTTCTTCCCTTTCGCTGTTAGGCGCCAATTTGGGATTGGTACTTCTCCACCAGTTCCTTCCAACGGAATTGAAGTCTTATTCTTCCGCTGCTTTCGCCATCGGGTACTAAATCGAAAACCTTCAAAGCTGGAGTATTATCTTCCATTCAGACAACATGAACTGACACAGAACTATGTCAATGTCGCCTATATCTTGTACAGCTCATTGGTCTATCGATTGCGGTACTCGCAGTTTCCACTGTGTAAAGGGCCATGAATCTTCCGTAATACTTTTCTCTTGAGCACTCAAGACCGACTCATCAGATGGTGTCATTGTCCATTCCTCTGCACCATATAAAAGGTTGGTAAAAATGAAGGACTTGTAGACTTTGGTCTTTGGTCGTCTGGAGAGGACTTTACTTTTCAATTGCCACTCGGTCCAAAGGAGCAATTGTTGGCAATTGATTCTGTGTTAAACTTCAATGCTTATATTGTTGGTGTTGATGCTGACTCCAAGATAGACGAAATTATCTACGACTTCACAGTTTTGACTGTTAAGAGTAACGGGTGAGCCAAGTCGCGAATGCGATGACTGTTTGTTTGATGACAGGAGATATTTCGTCATGCCCTCTTTCACTACAAGCCCCTTTTGCTTCGCTTTCTTATCCTGTTTGGAAAAGGCAGAACTAACGGCGCGGTTGTTGCGACTAATGATATCAATATCAAGGCAGCTCCTTTTYGTGGTGTCAAAAGCAGCGTTGAAATCGACGAAGAGGTGGTGTGTGTCGATCCTCTTTTCACGAGTCTTCTAATATTTGGCGCATGGTAAAGCCGTACTGATAAGGTCCAATAAGTTTATTTACGATGGGCTTCATTTTTTCACACACTACGCTCGATAAGACCTTATATGCGATTATATACACTTATTTTCTGGAAAAATCGGTTTTTTAAAGAGACAGCTGCTGTGCCGATATACKTTTTGTCTTACACGTTTTTCGGTGAGCGTGTTATGTAAGTGATGGTTCATCTGCAATTAAATACAATAACAGTTTTCTTTAGTTATTATCATTACGCCGCACTTGAACATAGGACTTAGCGAAATAAACACAATCTCGAGGGCACAAGGGAGAAGCACGATGTTGACAGCTGTAACTTTGGTTCTAGTGCTCAGATCTCTATGAAAAAATCTTAAAAGGTTCTAGTACTTAAAGAAAATTGAAAAAAAAAAATATCGATTTTTTCAACACACACAAGTGTAGACAGAATGGAGTCCCCATTTTTGTGAATTGGGCAGAGTACGCTAAGGATCCAATCTTCGTGGATCCTCTTATCCGACCAAATTCAGCAAAGAAGCCGTGCATAGCTCTGGCGGTAATCCATCAGCCCCTGCCGCTTTGCTTTYCTTCAAAAGGGTAATTGCTATTACAACTTCTTCATGGTCATTATTGCTTTGGTCGTCATCAATATTGGGGTACTTCTGGCTTTTCGAGGCTGTTGTTTATTTTTTATTAGGAGTTATAGTTATTAAAAGAATATTCGATTAACAAGGAAGTTTTTTTTTTATTGATTTGTTGTTTTGCATTCATAATTTTTCTAATTCAAAATAGGACATTTTGTAAATATTATGATTTGTTATATTATGAAAAATTTAAAATMTAAAGGTTAAGATATATCGAAAAAATGTTAAATATTCATGTTTTCTTAATTATTTTAAATAGAATTGTGTTACACATATTATTTTAATGCTAAAGTTGCATGCTATATCGGGTTATTAAGATTTTGGGTTTTATCAGGGAAAAAATGATTGCGGTGTATTTTATATTCGGCTCTTGTAGATGATCCATTATTTATGGTTTGGATAGTTACAGGAAATGGAGAAAGATTATTCCAAAATTTTATTTCTGACAAAAAAAGGCGTTTCATATGAAGCACTTACAACTTTAGAGGGCTAAAAAAATCAAATTACCAAAAATCTTATAACTTCAATCATTACCTGCCAAATACAGTTATGTAAAAAGGGGTTGTTTGACCCTTTTTAGTCAATGGGTCCAGTCGTTTCGGAGAAAAAAAAAAAGCAGCCGGTTACGTTAAGTTAAAAAACTTACAAATATTGGTAATTTCCGCAAACAAAAAAGTCAAGTAGACGACCTCGCGTAGTTCGAATCAATTCAGCCATACAAACTGTTCGTAAAAAAAAAGTTGGAAAAT
>NW_017536329.1:0-1274 GCF_001853355.1 Bactrocera latifrons | reverse complement strand
TATTGGGAGTTTTTCCTTAACAAATTATTAAGAATATATCAGATTACTGTGAATAAAATAAAATTATTGAATCAAGTCGAGGTCTTTGTAGCCTCATTTGATCATTTATGGGCCAATGGGTTAATGGAAGGTTCGAGAGCCTGCTGTGATGCATCAGAAACCGTCAACATTTTTGGTGTTGTCTTTTAATTCTTTCTTTAACGATTTTTAAGAGTAATGCCATATTTGTTTAAGGGAAGCACCAAATGCAGGAATTGAGGTAGTGTTGCAGAGAAAATAAGCAAGTGTGCAGGGCGTTGATATGCACTCATTTACATGTTTCGAGATATGTGAAATTGTGTGTGTGTGTAGCGCATAAATGTAGAAGGTCACAGACACATATACGCACATGTTGCCAGCTGCAATGCGCTTAAGTTTAKTTTGTTCCTTCTCCTTTTCATATTTTGGCATTCAAAATTAAGAGAAAGTGAAGAAAGAAAATATTTTTTGCGGAAATACAATATTCGTGCCACGCAGCGTATGATGCCGAATAAAACGCATTGCAAATAGAATGTCTTGCGCTCGCATTTTCGCAGATTGTCGCTAGGCTGCACCTTCGCCTGCTTGGCGCACTTCATATTTGCCAGTTTGTAGCATGCAACGAGAAATTATTCGTGCGTGTTGCAGCGCTGCGTTGCCTACGTGTGTGTATGCAATTGTGTGAGTGCGTGACTGCGTAACTTTCTGCAAACAAAAGTCGGAAAATATAAGAAGATATGTGGCGTGAATGTATGCAAGTATGCAGTACGGGTATGGCATGCAACATGTCTCTGCATATGTGATTAAGCGATTTTCGTAAATTTTTTCACTGCTGAGGCGAATTTTTCAAGCGATTGCGCCACTAAAATGACGCATACATTTTTTTTTGTACTTAAAATAATATTTCTTACACAGTTCTCGTTCCATATTTCAATGAATATCAGTGTTTTCCATAAGAGCTATTAATATTATAACTTTATTTTATATGAAATATAGTTTATACCTCTTTTATATGTATTAACTTAAGTTATACGCTGTCGCGCCTGCAGGTATCCTACAAGTCGGTAGGATTATTGTTTACAACTTATGTAAAGTTAATTGAAAGTTCCAATTTTGGATGGAAAATTGAATAGAGAAAATTATAAAAACACGGGGTGACCCATATGCTTAATCAATGACGGTTTTATAGTCAAGAAATTAAATTTAAAAAATAAATGGTGACTGAGTTAGAGAAGTATGACTTTTTCTTCAACTCA
>NW_017536328.1:0-1353 GCF_001853355.1 Bactrocera latifrons | reverse complement strand
TTGTATAAAAACGGTCCAAAAGTGTTTTCCCTTATTCCCTCAAAAAGCAATGCTTAATTAACACGAAATGCGCTTTGCGTTACAAAAAATCTCCATATATTTTTTTAACACCTAATATAAATCATATACAGTCACTCGCATTTAAAGTCGGGCAAGCGCAAAACAAAATTTTTACTCATAATAAAATTGTAATAAAAAAACAGATATTCTACTCGATCGTTTTTTATTTTATTAAAAAAGTCTTACTGTTAAAAAAACAACAAAATTATATATTCAAAGTGACATAAAACGGATGTAACAAAAACTGTACTAAGGCGACTTTTTCGCCTCACATTGAAACTCGGGCAGACTGTATTTCTAGAAAATCTAACGGTAAATGTTCCACTATATCTATTCGAAATTTAATTATAAGCCTGAAGATTTGTCATTTGAATATCGTAAGCCAGTCAGTGAAGTTTAAGTGAGTATTTTTTTAAATGTCGCGAAAAATTAAACAGTCTGGTTGGGTTGAACGCATTTATAAGGAAAAATGGAGCATGAAATAGCAAATTTTGTGAAGAAAAGCAAATGCCCAGTTCACGATATTACCACTAGATATAATTGAAATAGATTGGTTTCAAACCGAGTCCATACCTAAGAAATTATCAACCAGAGATACGAACTTTATTTTGAGAGAAATAAAACAAAGACCTTTTTATAAGGTGCAACGATCGAAGAATCTTCTAGTACTAAGGTTAACCCAGAAACTATAAGAAGATTATTACAAAAAAATGAGTTTCATGGTCGAGTAGCGAAAAAAAGCCTTTAATTAGCGAAAAAAAAGAAAATGATCGACTTGAATTCGCTCGAAATGTATGGATAAAGATTTCTCWTATTGGAGAACGGTAAATATTGACAATAAGAACGAGTATAATTCTAAGATCGATTCTTTAGGTATTATTTACAGACGAGAGTAAGTTTAATTTATTCGGATGTGATGGAGGAGGTAATACTATGTTCGGACCGACATTCAAAACACATTTGTATGTTGTGGAATCTAAGTTGTTCGGATCGATAATGTGTGTTTTCGATGAATTTTCACTGACAACTATCAAAAGCGGCATTCTCTTGATCTTGCAAGATTGCACGATGACACAAAATGCAAAAATCCTATTCCGAAATATGCAAGGCCAAGAGAGCACCCATTGCAGAATCTAGCGATATATGACGGCACGAAAGTAAACATGGGTTTTACGTATTTTAGAGCCATTGCAATTAATTGTCTGCGTGTGTTATGTCTGGTGATTGCGGGACCTATGGAGTTATTTTTAAGTAAGATGTTTAACTTCTCTCTCACTGGAAGTGATAGAGCAA
>NW_017536327.1:0-1302 GCF_001853355.1 Bactrocera latifrons | reverse complement strand
ACTGCTTAACTCACATAACTATTGGAATTTCCATGAATAAACGATTCTTCTATCGCACATTAAGTCGATAATTTGTAGACAATTGACGTGCCCCACGGTTTTATTTTAGTCTAGTCTATGCATATGTTTATAATTCCTGCGACTGTATCTATTTTATTATTTTTTGGTTTTTAGTACATTTATCTTAAACATTTCAATGTATGTTTAACATAAAACCGTTTAAATTAAAAAGTTTTTTTACCTATTTTTATTTTCTAGTTTTTAGTTTTTATTTCGCGTTCTGTTTAATTCATTTAGTGCTTCATTATTGCAAGGCTTCTTGCCCGTTAGTTTATTGCAGTCCAACTTCTCTATACGTAGTCCCTGCAAAGATCTTACTCTACTAAGAGTCACGTAGACTTGACCTTCTTCAAACAGTTTCGCACCTAAGTATACGACTGCGTTGTCCACAGTTCTGCAGTGCATTTTAGGTATTATAGAAGCCCATGATAGTATTAAAGGCAACATTCTTCTTTCAGCTGTCCGGTAATGGCTTTCGGGTGTATAAGATGTAATCCGTCTCTTGCGAAATCAATTCGGACGGAAGGTACATCTGTTGCATACATCTGACTTCGACGAAATTGAGGCCAAACAATAAATCCAAGCCAATTTAAATCCTATTATTATACGCCATTTAGTGGCTGCGCCCATCTTAAATATTGAGGTTGTATAGTGCACTGTATTCTTCTTGTCAAACCTTTTTATTTGATACCCTTATTGGTGGGATCGATAAAAAATTGTTATCAGCCATTTAGTAGCGGCGGCCATCTTAGATTTCAGTTTTGCATAGTAAATTGTATTCTACTTGTTGAAAGCTTTCATTTGAAACCTACGTTATTCGCCATTTTGTAGCGGCCGCCATCTTGGATTTAAATTTTTTATAGTATATTTTATTCTGCTTGTTGCGCCCATTCATTTGATACCCATATTGATGGGATTGATGAAACCTACGTTATCCGCCATTTTGTATCGGCGGCTATCTTGAATTTATAATGATAATGAATAAACATAATTACATTGTCACCAAAATCCAAAGCGTATACAAAATTTCAGATTAATCGGTTGACAGGAAGAGGATGAAATTGACCCATTTAAAAATGCTGAGATTGCAGAACAATAAAAAAGATTACTTTTGCTGACTTGAGTAATATATATTTGCACAATTTACATTTCTTGACAACGATCATTTTGTGGTAATTTCGTGCGGCGTATGTAAGCAGAACGATGAACAGCCATCTCTTCTCTTGATCTTATCTCTTCGTT